>NW_026968954.1:0-61000 GCF_028390025.1 Pseudophryne corroboree
AGACACCTGCCCAGACACTACAGGTACAGTGACAGGAGAGACACCTGCCCAGACACTACAGGTACAGTGACAGGAGAGACACCTGCCCAGACACTACAGGTACAGTGACAGGAGAGACACCTGCCCAGACACTACAGGTACAGCTGACAGGAGAGACACCTGCCCAGACACTACAGGTACAGTGACAGGAGAGACACCTGCCCAGACACTACAGGTACAGTGACAGGAGAGACACCTGCCCAGACACTACAGGTACAGTGACAGGAGAGACACCTGCCCAGACACTACAGGTACAGTGACAGGAGAGACACCTGCCCAGACACTACAGGTACAGTGACAGGAGAGACACCTGCCCAGACACTACAGGTACAGTGACAGGAGAGACACCTGCCCAGACACTACAGGTACAGTGACAGGAGAGACACCTGCCCAGACACTACAGGTACAGTGACAGGAGAGACACCTGCCCAGACACTACAGGTACAGTGACAGGAGAGACACCTGCCCAGACACTACAGGTACAGTGACAGGAGAGACACCTGCCCAGACACTACAGGTACAGTGACAGGAGAGACACCTGCCCAGACACTACAGGTACAGTGACAGGAGAGACACCTGCCCAGACACTACAGGTACAGTGACAGGAGAGACACCTGCCCAGACACTACAGGTACAGTGACAGGAGAGACACCTGCCCAGACACTACAGGTACAGTGACAGGAGAGACACCTGCCCAGACACTACAGGTACAGTGACAGGAGAGACACCTGCCCAGACACTACAGGTACAGTGACAGGAGAGACACCTGCCCAGACACTACAGGTACAGTGACAGGAGAGACACCTGCCCAGACACTACAGGTACAGTGACAGGAGAGACACCTGCCCAGACACTACAGGTACAGTGACAGGAGAGACACCTGCCCAGACACTACAGGTACAGTGACAGGAGAGACACCTGCCCAGACCACTACAGGTACAGTGACAGGAGAGACACCTGCCCAGACTCTACAGGTACAGTGACAGGAGAGACACCTGCCCAGACACTACAGGTACAGTGACAGGAGAGACACCTGCCCAGACACTACAGGTACACTGACAGGAGAGACACCTGCCCAGACACTACAGGTACAGTGACAGGAGAGACACCTGCCCAGACACTACAGGTACAGTGACAGGAGAGACACCTGCCCAGACACTACAGGTACAGTGACAGGAGAGACACCTGCCCAGACACTACAGGTACAGTGACAGGAGAGACACCTGCCCAGACACTACAGGTACAGTGACAGGAGAGACACCTGCCCAGACACTACAGGTACAGTGACAGGAGAGACACCTGCCCAGACACTACAGGTACAGTGACAGGAGAGACACCTGCCCAGACACTACAGGTACAGTGACAGGAGAGACACCTGCCCAGACACTACAGGTACAGTGACAGGAGAGACACCTGCCCAGACACTACAGGTACAGTGACAGGAGAGACACCTGCCCAGACACTACAGGTACAGTGACAGGAGAGACACCTGCCCAGACACTACAGGTACAGTGACAGGAGAGACACCTGCCCAGACACTACAGGTACAGTGACAGGAGAGACACCTGCCCAGACACTACAGGTACAGTGACAGGAGAGACACCTGCCCAGACACTACAGGTACAGTGACAGGAGAGACACCTGCCCAGACACTACAGGTACAGTGACAGGAGAGACACCTGCCCAGACACTACAGGTACAGTGACAGGAGAGACACCTGCCCAGACACTACAGGTACAGTGACAGGAGAGACACCTGCCCAGACACTACAGGTACAGTGACAGGAGAGATATCTGCCCAGACACTACAGGTACAGTGACAGGAGAGACACCTGCCCAGACACTACAGGTACAGTGACAGGAGAGACACCTTCCCAGACACTACAGGTACAGTGACAGGAGAGACACCTGCCCAGACACTACAGGTACAGTGACAGGAGAGACACCTGCCCAGACACTACAGGTACAGTGACAGGAGAGACACCTGCCCAGACACTACAGGTACAGTGACAGGAGAGACACCTGCCCAGACACTACAGGTACAGTGACAGGAGAGATATCTGCCCAGACACTACAGGTACAGTGACAGGAGAGACACCTGCCCAGACACTACAGGTACAGTGACAGGAGAGACACCTGCCCAGACACTACAGGTACAGTGACAGGAGAGACACCTGCCCAGACACTACAGGTACAGTGACAGGAGAGACACCTGCCCAGACACTACAGGTACAGTGACAGGAGAGACACCTGCCCAGACACTACAGGTACAGTGACAGGAGAGACACCTGCCCAGACACTACAGGTACAGTGACAGGAGAGACACCTGACCAGACACTACAGGTACAGTGACAGGAGAGACACCTGCCCAGACACTACAGGTACAGTGACAGGAGAGACACCTGCCCAGACACTACAGGTACAGTGACAGGAGAGACACCTGCCCAGACACTACAGGTACAGTGACAGGAGAGACACCTGCCCAGACACTACAGGTACAGTGACAGGAGAGACACCTGCCCAGACACTACAGGTACAGTGACAAGAGAGACACCTGCCCAGACACTACAGGTACAGTGACAGGAGAGACACCTGCCCAGACACTACAGGTACAGTGACAGGAGAGACACCTGCCCAGACACTACAGGTACAGTGACAGGAGAGACACCTGCCCAGACACTACAGGTACAGTGACAGGAGAGACACCTGCCCAGACACTACAGGTACAGTGACAGGAGAGACACCTGCCCAGACACTACAGGTACAGTGACAGGAGAGACACCTGCCCAGACACTACAGGTACAGTGACAGGAGAGACACCTGCCCAGACACTACAGGTACAGTGACAGGAGAGACACCTGCCCAGACACTACAGGTACAGTGACAGGAGAGACACCTGCCCAGACACTACAGGTACAGTGACAGGAGAGACACCTGCCCAGACACTACAGGTACAGTGACAGGAGAGACACCTGCCCAGACACTACAGGTACAGTGACAAGAGAGAGACACCTGCCCAGACACTACAGGTACAGTGACAGGAGAGACACCTGCCCAGACACTACAGGTACAGTGACAGGAGAGACACCTGCCCAGACACTACAGGTACAGTGACAGGAGAGACACCTGCCCAGACACTACAGGTACAGTGACAGGAGAGACACCTGACCAGACACTACAGGTACAGTGACAGGAGAGACACCTGCCCAGACACTACAGGTACAGTGACAGGAGAGACACCTGCCCAGACACTACAGGTACAGTGACAGAAGAGACACCTGCCCAGACACTACAGGTACAGTGACAGGAGAGACACCTGCCCAGACACCACAGGTACAGTGACAGGAGAGACACCTGGCCAGACAGTAGAGAGACAGTGACAGGAGAGACACCTTCCCAGACACTACAGGTACAGTGACAGGAGAGACACCTGCCCAGACACCACAGGTACAGTGACAGGAGAGACACCTGCCCAGACACCACAGGTACAGTGACAGGAGAGACACCTTCCCAGGCACTAGAGAGACAGTTAGAGAGGTTACAGTTGATGAGGTAGAGGCACTGTAGTGATGAGGTTACAGGTGATGGAGGTACGGGCACAGTAGTGATGAGGTTACAGGTGATGGAGGTACGGGCACTGTAGTGATGAGGTTACAGGTGATGGAGGTACAGGCACTGTAGTGATGAGGTTACAGGTGATGGAGGTACAGGCACTGTAGTGATGAGGTTACAGGTGATGGAGGTACGGGCACTGTAGTGATGAGGTTACAGGTGATAGAGGTACGGGCACTGTAGTGATGAGGTTACAGGTGATGGAGGTAGAGGCACTGTAGTGATGCGCTTACAGGTGATGGAGGTAGAGGCACTGTAGTGATGAAGTTACAGTTGATGGGGGTACGGGCACTGTAGTGGTGAGGTTACAGGTAATGAGGTACGGGCACTGTAGTGATGAGGTTACAGGTGATGGAGGTACGGGCACTGTAGTGATGAGGTTACAGGTGATGGAGGTACGGGCACTGTAGTGATGAGGTTACAGGTGATGGAGGTACGGGCACTGTAGTGGTGAGGTTACAGGTAATGAGGTACGGGCACTGTAGTGATGAGGTTACAGGTGATGGAGGTACGGGCACTGTAGTGATGAGGTTACAGGTAATGAGGTACGGGCGCTGTAGTGATGAGGTTACAGGTGATGGAGGTACGGGCACTGTAGTGATGAGGTTACAGGTGATGGAGGTACGGGCTCTGTAGTGATGAGGTTACAGGTGATGGAGGTACGGGCTCTGTAGTGATGAGGTTACAGGTGATGGAGGTAGGGGCACTGTAGTGATGAGGTTACAGGTGATGGAGGTACGGGCACTGTAGTGATGAGGTTACAGGCGATGGAGGTACGGGCACTGTAGTGATGAGGTTACAGGTGGTGAGGTACGGGCACTGTAGTGATGAGGTTACAGGTGATGGACGTACGGGCACTGTAGTGATGAGGTTACAGGTGATGGAGGTACGGGCTCTGTAGTGATGAGGTTACAGGTGATGGAGGTACGAGCACTGTAGTGATGAGGTTACAGGTGATGGAGGTACGGCCACTGTAGTGATGAGGTTACAGGTGATGGAGGTACGGGCACTGTAGTGGTGAGGTTACAGGTGATGGAGGTACGGGCACTGTAGTGATGAGGTTACAGGTGATGGAGGTACGGGCACTGTAGTGATGAGGTTACAGGTGATGGACGTACGGGCACTGTAGTGATGAGGTTACAGGTGATGGAGGTACGGGCACTGTAGTGATGAGGTTACAGGTGATGGAGGTACGGGCACTGTAGTGATGAGGTTACAGGTGATGGACGTACGGGCACTGTAGTGGTGAGGTTACAGGTGATGGAGGTACGGGCACTGTAGTGATGAGGTTACAGGTGATGGAGGTACGGGCACTGTAGTGATGAGGTTACAGGTGATGGAGGTACGGACACTGTAGTGATGAGGTTACAGGTGATGGAGGTACGGGCACTGTAGTGATGAGGTTACAGGTGATGGAGGTACGGGCACTGTAGTGGTGATGTTACAGGTGATGGAGGTACGGACACTGTAGTGGTGAGGTTACAGGTGATGGAGGTACGGACACTGTAGTGATGAGGTTACAGGTGATGGAGGTACGGGCACAGTAGTGATGAGGTTACAGGTGATGAGGTACGGGCGCAGTAGTGGTGAAGTTACAGGGTATGGAGGTACGGGCACTGTAGTGATGAGGTTACAGGTGATGGAGGTAGAGGCACTGTAGTGATGAGGTTACAGGTGATGGAGGTACGGGCACTGTAGTGATGAGGTTACAGGTGATGGAGGTACGGGCACTGTAGTGATGAGGTTACAGGTGATGGAGTTAGAGGCACTGTAGTGATGAGGTTACAGGTGATGGAGGTACGGGCACTGCAGTGATGAGGTTACAGGTGATGGAGGTACGGGCACTGTAGTGATGAGGTTACAGGTGATGGAGGTACGGGCACTGTAGTGATGAGGTTACAGGTGATGGAGGTACGGGCTCTGTAATGATGAGGTTACAGGTGATGGAGGTACGGGCACTGTAGTGATGAGGTTACAGGTGATGGAGGTACGGGCTCTGTAATGATGAGGTTACAGGTGATGGAGGTACGGGCACTGTAGTGATGAGGTTACAGGTGATGGAGGTACGGGCACTGTTGTCATGAGGTTACAGGTGATGGAGGTACGGGCACTGTAGTGATGAGGTTACAGGTGATGGAGGTACGGGCACTGTAGTGATGAGGTTACAGGTGATGGAGGTACGGGCTCTGTAATGATGAGGTTACAGGTGATGGAGGTACGGGCACTGTAGTGATGAGGTTACAGGTGATGGAGGTACGGGCACTGTAGTCATGAGGTTACAGTTGATGGAGGTACGGGCACTGTAGTCATGAGGTTACAGGTGATGGAGGTAGAGGCACTGTAGTGATGAGGTTACAGGTGATGGAGGTACGGGCACTGTAGTGATGAGGTTACAGGTGATGGAGGTAGAGGCACTGTAGTGATGAGGTTACAGGTGATGGAGGTACGGGCACTGTAGTGATGAGGTTACAGGTGATGGAGGTACGGGCACTGTAGTGATGAGGTTACAGGTGATGGAGGTACGGGCACTGTAGTGATGAGGTTACAGGTGATGGAGGTACGGGCACTGTAGTGATGAGGTTACAGGTGATGGAGGTACGGGCACTGTAGTGATGAGGTTACAGGTGATGGAGTTAGAGGCACTGTAGTGATGAGGTTACAGGTGATGGAGGTACGGGCACTGTAGTGATGAGGTTACAGGTGATGGAGGTACGGGCTCTGTAATGATGAGGTTACAGGTGATGGAGGTACGGGCACTGTAGTGATGAGGTTACAGGTGATGGAGGTACGGGCACTGTAGTCATGAGGTTACAGGTGATGGAGGTACGGGCACTGTAGTGATGAGGTTACAGGTGATGGAGGTACGGGCACTGTAGCTATGAGGTTACAGGTAATGAGGTACGGGGACTGTAGTGATGAGGTTACAGGTAATGAGGTACGGGCACTGTAGTGATGAGGTTACAGGTAATGAGGTACGGGCGCTGTAGTGATGAGGTTACAGGTGATGGAGGTATGGGCGCTGTAGTGATGAGGTTACAGGTGATGGAGGTACGGGCACTGTAGTGATGAGGTTACAGGTGATGGAGGTACGGGCACTGTAGTGATGAGGTTACAGGTGATGGAGGTACGGGCACTGTAGTGATGAGGTTACAGGTAATGAGGTAGGGGCACTGTAGTGGTGAGGTTACAGGTGATGGAGGTACGGGCACTGTAGTGATGAGGTTACAGGTGATGGAGGTACAGGCACGGTAGTGATGAGGTTACAGGTAATGGAGGTACGGGCACTGTAGTGATGAGGTTACAGGTGATGGAGGTACGGGCACTGTAGTGATGAGGTTACAGGTAATGAGGTACGGGCACTGTAGTGATGAGGTTACAGGTGATGGAGGTACGGGCACTGTAGTGATGAGGTTACAGGTAATGGAGGTAGGGGCACTGTAGTGGTGAGGTTACAGGTGATGGAGGTACGGGCACTGTAGTGATGAGGTTACAGGTGATGGAGGTACGGGCACTGTAGTGATGAGGTTACAGGTGATGGAGGTACGGGCACTGTAGTGATGAGGTTACAGGTGATGGAGGTACGGGCGCTGTAGTGATGAGGTTACAGGTGATGGAGGTAGAGGCACTGTAGTGATGAGGTTACAGGAGATGGAGGTAGGGGTACTGTAGTGATGAGGTTACAGGTGATGAAGGTACGGGCACTGTAGTGATGAGGTTACAGGTGATGGAGGTACGGGCACTGTAGTGATGAGGTTACAGGTAATGAGGTAGGGGCACTGTAGTGGTGAGGTTACAGGTGATGGAGGTACGGGTACTGTAGTGATGAGGTTACAGGTGATGGAGGTACGGGCACTGTAGTGATGAGGTTACAGGTGATGGAGGTATGGGCGCTGTAGTGATGAGGTTACAGGTGATGGAGGTACGGGCACTGTAGTGATGAGGTTACAGGTAATGAGGTACGGGCACTGTAGTGATGAGGTTACAGGTAATGAGGTACGGGCACTGTAGTGATGAGGTTACAGGTAATGAGGTACGGGCGCTGTAGTGATGAGGTTACAGGTGATGGAGGTATGGGCGCTGTAGTGATGAGGTTACAGGTGATGGAGGTACGGGCACTGTAGTGATGAGGTTACAGGTGATGGAGGTACGGGCACTGTAGTGATGAGGTTACAGGTAATGGAGGTACGGGCACTGTAGTGATGAGGTTACAGGTAATGAGGTAGGGGCACTGTAGTGATGAGGTTACAGGTGATGGAGGTACGGGCACTGTAGTGATGAGGTTACAGATGATGGAGGTACGGGCACTGTAGTGATGAGGTTACAGGTGATGGAGGTACGGGCACTGTAGTGATGAGGTTACAGGTGATGGAGGTACAGGCACTTTAGTGATGAGGTTACAGGTAATGGAGGTACGGGCACTGAAGTGATGAGGTTACAGGTGATGGAGGTACGGGCACTGTAGTGATGAGGTTACAGGTAATGAGGTACGGGCACTGTAGTGATGAGGTTACAGGTGATGGAGGTACGGGCACTGTAGTGATGAGGTTACAGGTAATGAGTTAGGGGCACTGTAGTGATGAGGTTACAGGTGATGGAGGTACGGGCACTGTAGTGATGAGGTTACAGGTGATGGAGGTAGGGGCACTGTAGTGATGAGGTTACAGGCAGATGGAGGTACGGGCACTGTAGTGATGAGGTTACAGGTGATGGAGGTATGGGCACTGTAGTGATGAGGTTACAGGCAGATGGAGGTACGGGCACTGTAGTGATGAGGTTACAGGTGATGGAGGTACGGGCGCTGCTGTGATGAGGTTACAGGTGATGGAGGTAGAGGCACTGTAGTGATGAGGTTACAGGTGATGGAGGTAGAGGCACTGTAGTGATGAGGTTACAGGTGATGGAGGTAGAGGCACTGTAGTGATGAGGTTACAGGTGATGGAGGTACGGGCACTGTAGTGATGAGGTTACAGGTGATGGAGGTACGGGCACTGTAGTGATGAGGTTACAGGTGATGGAGGTAGAGGCACTGTAGTGATGAGGTTACAGGTGATGGAGGTACGGGCACTGTAATGATGAGGTTACAGGTGATAGAGGTAAGGGCACTGTAGTGATGAGGTTACAGGTGATGGAGGTACGGGCACTGTAGTGATGAGGTTACAGGTGATGGAGGTACGGGCACTGTAGTGATGAGGTTACAGGTGATGGAGGTACGGGCACTGTAATGATGAGGTTACAGGTGATGTGGGTACGGGCACTGTAGTGATGAGGTTACAGGTGATGGAGGTACGGGCACTGTAGTGATGAGGTTACAGGTGATGGAGTTAGAGGCACTGTAGTGATGAGGTTACAGGTGATGGAGGTACGGGCACTGTAGTGATGAGGTTACAGGTGATGGAGGTACGGGCTCTGTAATGATGAGGTTACAGGTGATGGAGGTACGGGCACTGTAGTGATGAGGTTACAGGTGATGGAGGTACGGGCACTGTAGTCATGAGGTTACAGGTGATGGAGGTACGGGCACTGTAGTCATGAGGTTACAGGTGATGGAGGTACGGGCACTGTAGTCATGAGGTTACAGGTGATGGAGGTACAGGCACTGTAGTGATGAGGTTACAGGTGATGGAGGTACGGGCACTGTAGTGATGAGGTTACAGATGATGGAGGTACGGGCACTGTAGTGATGAGGTTACAGGTGATGGAGGTACGGGCACTGTAGTGATGAGGTTACAGGTGATGGAGGTACAGGCACTTTAGTGATGAGGTTACAGGTAATGGAGGTACGGGCACTGAAGTGATGAGGTTACAGGTGATGGAGGTACGGGCACTGTAGTGATGAGGTTACAGGTAATGAGGTACGGGCACTGTAGTGATGAGGTTACAGGTGATGGAGGTACGGGCACTGTAGTGATGAGGTTACAGGTAATGAGTTAGGGGCACTGTAGTGATGAGGTTACAGGTAATGAGGTACGGGCACTGTAGTGATGAGGTTACAGGTGATGAGGTACGGGCACTGTAGTGATGAGGTTACAGGTGATGGAGGTATGGGCACTGTAGTGATGAGGTTACAGGTGATGGAGGTACGGGCGCTGTAGTGATGAGGTTACAGGTGATGGAGGTACGGGCACTGTAGTGATGAGGTTACAGGTGATGGAGGTAGGGGCACTGTAGTGATGAGGTTACAGGCAGATGGAGGTACGGGCACTGTAGTGATGAGGTTACAGGTGATGGAGGTACGGGCACTGTAGTGATGAGGTTACAGGCAGATGGAGGTACGGGCACTGTAGTGATGAGGTTACAGGTGATGGAGGTACGGGCGCTGCTGTGATGAGGTTACAGGTGATGGAGGTAGAGGCACTGTAGTGATGAGGTTACAGGTGATGGAGGTAGAGGCACTGTAGTGATGAGGTTACAGGTGATGGAGGTACGGGCACTGTAGTGATGAGGTTACAGGTGATGGAGGTACGGGCACTGTAGTGATGAGGTTACAGGTGATGGAGGTAGAGGCACTGTAGTGATGAGGTTACAGGTGATGGAGGTACGGGCACTGTAGTGATGAGGTTACAGGTGATGGAGGTACGGGCACTGTAGTGATGAGGTTACAGGTGATGGAGGTAGAGGCACTGTAGTGATGAGGTTACAGGTGATGGAGGTACGGGCACTGTAATGATGAGGTTACAGGTGATAGAGGTAAGGGCACTGTAGTGATGAGGTTACAGGTGATGGAGGTACGGGCACTGTAGTGATGAGGTTACAGGTGATGGAGGTACGGGCACTGTAGTGATGAGGTTACAGGTGATGGAGGTACGGGCACTGTAATGATGAGGTTACAGGTGATGTGGGTACGGGCACTGTAGTGATGAGGTTACAGGTGATGGAGGTACGGGCACTGTAGTGATGAGGTTACAGGTGATGGAGTTAGAGGCACTGTAGTGATGAGGTTACAGGTGATGGAGGTACGGGCACTGTAGTGATGAGGTTACAGGTGATGGAGGTACGGGCTCTGTAATGATGAGGTTACAGGTGATGGAGGTACGGGCACTGTAGTGATGAGGTTACAGGTGATGGAGGTACGGGCACTGTAGTCATGAGGTTACAGGTGATGGAGGTACGGGCACTGTAGTCATGAGGTTACAGGTGATGGAGGTACGGGCACTGTAGTCATGAGGTTACAGGTGATGGAGGTACAGGCACTGTAGTGATGAGGTTACAGGTGATGGAGGTACAGGCGCTGTAGTGATGAGGTTACAGGTAATAGAGGTACGGGCACTGTAGTGATGAGGTTACAGGTGATGGAGGTAGAGGCACTGTAGTGATGAGGTTACAGGTGATGGAGGTACAGGCACTGTAGTGATGAGGTTACAGGTGATGGAGGTATGGGCGCTGTAGTGATGAGGTTACAGGTAATGGAGGTACGGGCACTGTAGTGATGAGGTTACAGGTAATGAGGTAGGGGCACTGTAGTGGTGAGGTTACAGGTGATGGAGGTACGGGTACTGTAGTGATGAGGTTACAGGTGATGGAGGTACGGGCACTGTAGTGATGAGGTTACAGGTAATGGAGGTACGGGCACTGTAGTGATGAGGTTACAGGTAATGAGGTAGGGGCACTGTAGTGATGAGGTTACAGGTGATGGAGGTACGGGCACTGTAGTGATGAGGTTACAGATGATGGAGGTACGGGCACTGTAGTGATGAGGTTACAGGTGATGGAGGTACGGGCACTGTAGTGATGAGGTTACAGGTGATGGAGGTACAGGCACTTTAGTGATGAGGTTACAGGTAATGGAGGTACGGGCACTGTAGTGATGAGGTTACAGGTGATGGAGGTACGGGCACTGTAGTGATGAGGTTACAGGTAATGAGGTACGGGCACTGTAGTGATGAGGTTACAGGTGATGGAGGTACGGACACTGTAGTGATGAGGTTACAGGTAATGAGTTAGGGGCACTGTAGTGATGAGGTTACAGGTGATGGAGGTACGGGCACTGTAGTGATGAGGTTACAGGTGATGGAGGTAGGGGCACTGTAGTGATGAGGTTACAGGCAGATGGAGGTACGGGCACTGTAGTGATGAGGTTACAGGTGATGGAGGTACGGGCACTGTAGTGATGAGGTTACAGGTGATGGAGGTAGGGGCACTGTAGTGATGAGGTTACAGGCAGATGGAGGTACGGGCACTGTAGTGATGAGGTTACAGGTGATGGAGGTACGGGCGCTGTAGTGATGAGGTTACAGGTGATGGAGGTAGAGGCACTGTAGTGATGAGGTTACAGGTGATGGAGGTAGAGGCACTGTAGTGATGAGGTTACAGGTGATGGAGGTAGAGGCACTGTAGTGATGAGGTTACAGGTGATGGAGGTACGGGCACTGTAGTGATGAGGTTACAGGTGATGGAGGTACGGGCACTGTAGTGATGAGGTTACAGGTGATGGAGGTAGAGGCACTGTAGTGATGAGGTTACAGGTGATGGAGGTACGGGCACTGTAATGATGAGGTTACAGGTGATAGAGGTAAGGGCACTGTAGTGATGAGGTTACAGGTGATGGAGGTACGGGCACTGTAGTGATGAGGTTACAGGTGATGGAGGTACGGGCACTGTAGTGATGAGGTTACAGGTGATGGAGGTACGGGCACTGTAATGATGAGGTTACAGGTGATGTGGGTACGGGCACTGTAGTGATGAGGTTACAGGTGATGGAGGTACGGGCACTGTAGTGATGAGGTTACAGGTGATGGAGTTAGAGGCACTGTAGTGATGAGGTTACAGGTAATGAGGTAGGGGCACTGTAGTGATGAGGTTACAGGTGATGGAGGTACGGGCACTGTAGTGATGAGGTTACAGGTGATGGAGGTACGGGCTCTGTAATGATGAGGTTACAGGTGATGGAGGTACGGGCACTGTAGTGATGAGGTTACAGGTGATGGAGGTACGGGCACTGTAGTCATGAGGTTACAGGTGATGGAGGTACGGGCACTGTAGTCATGAGGTTACAGGTGATGGAGGTACGGGCACTGTAGTCATGAGGTTACAGGTGATGGAGGTACAGGCACTGTAGTGATGAGGTTACAGGTGATGGAGGTACAGGCGCTGTAGTGATGAGGTTATAGGTAATAGAGGTACGGGCACTGTAGTGATGAGGTTACAGGTGATGGAGGTAGAGGCACTGTAGTGATGAGGTTACAGGTGATGGAGGTACAGGCACTGTAGTGATGAGGTTACAGGTGATGGAGGTATGGGCGCTGTAGTGATGAGGTTACAGGTAATGGAGGTACGGGCACTGTAGTGATGAGGTTACAGGTAATGAGGTAGGGGCACTGTAGTGGTGAGGTTACAGGTGATGGAGGTACGGGTACTGTAGTGATGAGGTTACAGGTGATGGAGGTACGGGCACTGTAGTGATGAGGTTACAGGTGATGGAGGTATGGGCGCTGTAGTGATGAGGTTACAGGTGATGGAGGTACGGGCACTGTAGTGATGAGGTTACAGGTAATGAGGTACGGGCACTGTAGTGATGAGGTTACAGGTAATGAGGTACGGGCACTGTAGTGATGAGGTTACAGGTAATGAGGTACGGGCGCTGTAGTGATGAGGTTACAGGTGATGGAGGTATGGGCGCTGTAGTGATGAGGTTACTGGTGATGGAGGTACGGGTACTGTAGTGATGAGGTTACAGGTGATGGAGGTACGGGCACTGTAGTGATGAGGTTACAGGTGATGGAGGTACGGGCACTGTAGTGATGAGGTTACAGGTAATGGAGGTACGGGCACTGTAGTGATGAGGTTACAGGTAATGAGGTAGGGGCACTGTAGTGATGAGGTTACAGGTGATGGAGGTACGGGCACTGTAGTGATGAGGTTACAGATGATGGAGGTACGGGCACTGTAGTGATGAGGTTACAGGTGATGGAGGTACGGGCACTGTAGTGATGAGGTTACAGGTGATGGAGGTACAGGCACTTTAGTGATGAGGTTACAGGTAATGGAGGTACGGGCACTGTAGTGATGAGGTTACAGGTGATGGAGGTACGGGCACTGTAGTGATGAGGTTACAGGTAATGAGGTACGGGCACTGTAGTGATGAGGTTACAGGTGATGGAGGTACGGGCACTGTAGTGATGAGGTTACAGGTAATGAGGTAGGGGCACTGTAGTGATGAGGTTACAGGTGATGGAGGTACGGGCACTGTAGTGATGAGGTTACAGGTGATGGAGGTAGGGGCACTGTAGTGATGAGGTTACAGGCAGATGGAGGTACGGGCACTGTAGTGATGAGGTTACAGGTGATGGAGGTAGAGGCACTGTAGTGATGAGGTTACAGGTGATGGAGGTAGAGGCACTGTAGTGATGAGGTTACAGGTGATGGAGGTAGAGGCACTGTAGTGATGAGGTTACAGGTGATGGAGGTACGGGCACTGTAGTGATGAGGTTACAGGTGATGGAGGTACGGGCACTGTAGTGTTGAGGTTACATGTGATGGAGGTAGAGGCACTGTAGTGATGAGGTTACAGGTGATGGAGGTACGGGCACTGTAATGATGAGGTTACAGGTGATAGAGGTACGGGCACTGTAGTGATGAGGTTACAGGTGATGGAGGTACGGGCACTGTAGTGATGAGGTTACAGGTGATGGAGGTACGGGCACTGTAGTGATGAGGTTACAGGTGATGTAGGTACGGGCACTGTAGTGATGAGGTTACAGGTGATGGAGGTACGGGCACTGTAGTGATGAGGTTACAGGTGATGGAGTTAGAGGCACTGTAGTGATGAGGTTACAGGTGATGGAGGTACGGGCATTGTAGTGATGAGGTTACAGGTGATGGAGGTACGGGCTCTGTAATGATGAGGTTACAGGTGATGGAGGTACGGGCACTGTAGTGATGAGGTTACAGGTGATGGAGGTACGGGCACTGTAGTCATGAGGTTACAGGTGATGGAGGTACGGGCACTGTAGTCATGAGGTTACAGGTGATGGAGGTACGGGCACTGTAGTCATGAGGTTACAGGTGATGGAGGTACAGGCACTGTAGTGATGAGGTTACAGGTGATGGAGGTACAGGCGCTGTAGTGATGAGGTTACAGGTAATAGAGGTACGGGCACTGTAGTGATGAGGTTACAGGTGATGGAGGTAGAGGCACTGTAGTGATGAGGTTACAGGTGATGGAGGTACAGGCACTGTAGTGATGAGGTTACAGGTGATGGAGGTACGGGCGCTGTAGTGATGAGGTTACAGGTAATGGAGGTACGGGCACTGTAGTGATGAGGTGACAGGTGATGGAGGTACGGGCACTGTAGTGATGAGGTTACAGGTGATGGAGGTACGGGCACTGTAGTGATGAGGTTACAGGTAATGAGGTACGGGCGCTGTAGTGATGAGGTTACAGGTGATGGAGGTACGGGCACTGTAGTGATGAGGTTACAGGTGATGGAGGTACGGGCACTGTAGTGATGAGGTTACAGGTAATGGAGGTACGGGCACTGTAGTGATGAGGTTACAGGTAATGGAGGTACGGGCACTGTAGTGATGAGGTTACAGGTAATGAGGTAGGGGCACTGTAGTGATGAGGTTACAGGTGATGGAGGTACGGGCACTGTAGTGATGAGGTTACAGATGATGGAGGTACGGGCACTGTAGTGATGAGGTTACAGGTGATGGAGGTACGGGCACTGTAGTGATGAGGTTACAGGTGATGGAGGTACAGGCACTTTAGTGATGAGGTTACAGGTAATGGAGGTACGGGCACTGTAGTGATGAGGTTACAGGTGATGGAGGTACGGGCACTGTAGTGATGAGGTTACAGGTAATGAGGTACGGGCACTGTAGTGATGAGGTTACAGGTGATGGAGGTACGGGCACTGTAGTGATGAGGTTACAGGTAATGAGTTAGGGGCACTGTAGTGATGAGGTTACAGGTGATGGAGGTACGGGCACTGTAGTGATGAGGTTACAGGTGATGGAGGTAGGGGCACTGTAGTGATGAGGTTACAGGCAGATGGAGGTACGGGCACTGTAGTGATGAGGTTACAGGTGATGGAGGTACGGGCACTGTAGTGATGAGGTTACAGGTGATGGAGGTAGGGGCACTGTAGTGATGAGGTTACAGGCAGATGGAGGTACGGGCACTGTAGTGATGAGGTTACAGGTGATGGAGGTACGGGCGCTGTAGTGATGAGGTTACAGGTGATGGAGGTAGAGGCACTGTAGTGATGAGGTTACAGGTGATGGAGGTAGAGGCACTGTAGTGATGAGGTTACAGGTGATGGAGGTAGAGGCACTGTAGTGATGAGGTTACAGGTGATGGAGGTACGGGCACTGTAGTGATGAGGTTACAGGTGATGGAGGTACGGGCACTGTAGTGATGAGGTTACAGGTGATGGAGGTAGAGGCACTGTAGTGATGAGGTTACAGGTGATGGAGGTACGGGCACTGTAATGATGAGGTTACAGGTGATAGAGGTAAGGGCACTGTAGTGATGAGGTTACAGGTGATGGAGGTACGGGCACTGTAGTGATGAGGTTACAGGTGATGGAGGTACGGGCACTGTAGTGATGAGGTTACAGGTGATGGAGGTACGGGCACTGTAGTGATGAGGTTACAGGTGATGTGGGTACGGGCACTGTAGTGATGAGGTTACAGGTGATGGAGGTACGGGCACTGTAGTGATGAGGTTACAGGTGATGGAGTTAGAGGCACTGTAGTGATGAGGTTACAGGTGATGGAGGTACGGGCACTGTAGTGATGAGGTTACAGGTGATGGAGGTACGGGCTCTGTAATGATGAGGTTACAGGTGATGGAGGTACGGGCACTGTAGTGATGAGGTTACAGGTGATGGAGGTACGGGCACTGTAGTCATGAGGTTACAGGTGATGGAGGTACGGGCACTGTAGTCATGAGGTTACAGGTGATGGAGGTACGGGCACTGTAGTCATGAGGTTACAGGTGATGGAGGTACAGGCACTGTAGTGATGAGGTTACAGGTGATGGAGGTACAGGCGCTGTAGTGATGAGGTTACAGGTAATAGAGGTACGGGCACTGTAGTGATGAGGTTACAGGTGATGGAGGTAGAGGCACTGTGGTGATGAGGTTACAGGTGATGGAGGTACAGGCACTGTAGTGATGAGGTTACAGGTGATGGAGGTATGGGCGCTGTAGTGATGAGGTTACAGGTAATGGAGGTACGGGCACTGTAGTGATGAGGTTACAGGTAATGAGGTAGGGGCACTGTAGTGGTGAGGTTACAGGTGATGGAGGTACGGGTACTGTAGTGATGAGGTTACAGGTGATGGAGGTACGGGCACTGTAGTGATGAGGTTACAGGTGATGGAGGTATGGGCGCTGTAGTGATGAGGTTACAGGTGATGGAGGTACGGGCACTGTAGTGATGAGGTTACAGGTAATGAGGTACGGGCACTGTAGTGATGAGGTTACAGGTAATGAGGTACGGGCACTGTAGTGATGAGGTTACAGGTAATGAGGTACGGGCGCTGTAGTGATGAGGTTACAGGTGATGGAGGTATGGGCGCTGTAGTGATGAGGTTACAGGTGATGGAGGTACGGGCACTGTAGTGATGAGGTTACAGGTGATGGAGGTACGGGCACTGTAGTGATGAGGTTACAGGTAATGGAGGTACGGGCACTGTAGTGATGAGGTTACAGGTAATGAGGTAGGGGCACTGTAGTGATGAGGTTACAGGTGATGGAGGTACAGGCACTTTAGTGATGAGGTTACAGGTAATGGAGGTACGGGCACTGTAGTGATGAGGTTACAGGTGATGGAGGTACGGGCACTGTAGTGATGAGGTTACAGGTAATGAGGTACGGGCACTGTAGTGATGAGGTTACAGGTGATGGAGGTACGGGCACTGTAGTGATGAGGTTACAGGTAATGAGGTAGGGGCACTGTAGTGATGAGGTTACAGGTGATGGAGGTACGGGCACTGTAGTGATGAGGTTACAGGTGATGGAGGTAGGGGCACTGTAGTGATGAGGTTACAGGCAGATGGAGGTACGGGCACTGTAGTGATGAGGTTACAGGTGATGGAGGTACGGGCACTGTAGTGATGAGGTTACAGGTGATGGAGGTAGGGGCACTGTAGTGATGAGGTTACAGGCAGATGGAGGTACGGGCACTGTAGTGATGAGGTTACAGGTGATGGAGGTACGGGCGCTGTAGTGATGAGGTTACAGGTGATGGAGGTAGAGGCACTGTAGTGATGAGGTTACAGGTGATGGAGGTAGAGGCACTGTAGTGATGAGGTTACAGGTGATGGAGGTAGAGGCACTGTAGTGATGAGGTTACAGGTGATGGAGGTACGGGCACTGTAGTGATGAGGTTACAGGTGATGGAGGTACGGGCACTGTAGTGATGAGGTTACAGGTGATGGAGGTAGAGGCACTGTAGTGATGAGGTTACAGGTGATGGAGGTACGGGCACTGTAATGATGAGGTTACAGGTGATAGAGGTAAGGGCACTGTAGTGATGAGGTTACAGGTGATGGAGGTACGGGCACTGTAGTGATGAGGTTACAGGTGATGGAGGTACGGGCACTGTAGTGATGAGGTTACAGGTGATGGAGGTACGGGCACTGTAGTGATGAGGTTACAGGTGATGTAGGTACGGGCACTGTAGTGATGAGGTTACAGGTGATGGAGGTACGGGCACTGTAGTGATGAGGTTACAGGTGATGGAGTTAGAGGCACTGTAGTGATGAGGTTACAGGTGATGGAGGTACGGGCACTGTAGTGATGAGGTTACAGGTGATGGAGGTACGGGCTCTGTAATGATGAGGTTACAGGTGATGGAGGTACGGGCACTGTAGTGATGAGGTTACAGGTGATGGAGGTACGGGCACTGTAGTCATGAGGTTACAGGTGATGGAGGTACGGGCACTGTAGTCATGAGGTTACAGGTGATGGAGGTACGGGCACTGTAGTCATGAGGTTACAGGTGATGGAGGTACGGGCACTGTAGTCATGAGGTTACAGGTGATGGAGGTACGGGCACTGTAGTGATGAGGTTACAGGTGATGGAGGTACAGGCACTGTAGTGATGAGGTTACAGGTGATGGAGGTACGGGTGCTGTAGTGATGAGGTTACAGGTGATAGAGGTATGGGCACTGTAGTGATAAGGTTACAGGTGATGGAGGTAGAGGCACTGTAGTGATGAGGTTACAGGTGATGGAGGTACGGGCACTGTAGTGATGAGGTTACAGGTGATGGAGGTACGGGTTCTGTAGTGATGAGGTTACAGGTGATGGAGGTACGGGCACTGTAGTGATGAGGTTACAGGTGATGGAGGTACGGGCACTGTAGTGATGAGGTTACAGGTGATGGAGGTACGGGCACTGTAGTGATGAGGTTACAGGTGATGGAGGTATGGGCGCTGTAGTGATGAGGTTACAGGTAATGAGGTACGGGCACTGTAGTGATGAGGTTACAGGTAATGAGGTACGGGCACTGTAGTGATGAGGTTACAGGTAATGAGGTACGGGCGCTGTAGTGATGAGGTTACAGGTGATGGAGGTATGGGCGCTGTAGTGATGAGGTTACAGGTGATGGAGGTACGGGCACTGTAGTGATGAGGTTACAGGTGATGGAGGTACGGGCACTGTAGTGATGAGGTTACAGGTGATGGAGGTACGGGCACTGTAGTGATGAGGTTACAGGTGATGGAGGTACGGGCACTGTAGTGATGAGGTTACAGGTGATGGAGGTACGGGCACTGTAGTGATGAGGTTACAGGTGATGGAGGTACGGGCACTGTAGTGATGAGGTTACAGGTAATGAGGTACGGGCACTGTAGTGATGAGGTTACAGGTGATGGAGGTACTGGCACTGTAGTAATGAGGTTACAGGTGATGGAGGTAGGGGCACTGTAGTGGTGAGGTTACAGGTGATGGAGGTACGGGCACTGTAGTGATGAGGTTACAGGTGATGGAGGTACGGGCACTGTAGTGATGAGGTTACAGGTAATGGAGGTACGGGCACTGTAGTGATGAGGTTACAGGTGATGGAGGTACGGGCACTGTAGTGATGAGGTTACAGGTAATGAGGTACGGGCACTGTAGTGATGAGGTTACAGGTGATGGAGGTACGGGCACTGTAGTGATGAGGTTACAGGTGATGGAGGTACGGGCACTGTAGTGATGAGGTTACAGGTGATGGAGGTACGGGCACTGTAGTGATGAGGTTACAGGTGATGGAGGTACGGGTACTGTAGTGATGAGGTTACAGGTGATGGAGGTAGAGGCACTGTAGTGATGAGGTTACAGGTGATGAAGGTACGGGCACTGTAGTGATGAGGTTACAGGTAATGAGGTAGGGGCACTGTAGTGGTGAGGTTACAGGTGATGGAGGTACGGGTACTGTAGTGATGAGGTTACAGGTGATGGAGGTACGGGCACTGTAGTGATGAGGTTACAGGTGATGGAGGTACGGGCACTGTAGTGATGAGGTTACAGGTGATGGAGGTACGGGCACTGTAGTGATGAGGTTACAGGTGATGGAGGTACGGGCACTGTAGTGATGAGGTTACAGGTAATGAGGTACGGGCACTGTAGTGATGAGGTTACAGGTAATGAGGTACGGGCACTGTAGTGATGAGGTTACAGGTAATGAGGTACGGGAGCTGTAGTGATGAGGTTACAGGTGATGGAGGTATGGGCGCTGTAGTGATGAGGTTACAGGTGATGGAGGTACGGGCACTGTAGTGATGAGGTTACAGGTGATGGAGGTACGGGCACTGTAGTGATGAGGTTACAGGTAATGGAGGTACGGGCACTGTAGTGATGAGGTTACAGGTAATGAGGTAGGGGCACTGTAGTGATGAGGTTACAGGTGATGGAGGTACGGGCACTGTAGTGATGAGGTTACAGATGATGGAGGTACGGGCACTGTAGTGATGAGGTTACAGGTGATGGAGGTACGGGCACTGTAGTGATGAGGTTACAGGTGATGGAGGTACAGGCACTTTCGTGATGAGGTTACAGGTAATGGAGGTACGGGCACTGTAGTGATGAGGTTACAGGTGATGGAGGTACGGGCACTGTAGTGATGAGGTTACAGGTAATGAGGTACGGGCACTGTAGTGATGAGGTTACAGGTGATGGAGGTACGGGCACTGTAGTGATGAGGTTACAGGTAATGAGGTAGGGGCACTGTAGTGATGAGGTTACAGGTGATGGAGGTACGGGCACTGTAGTGATGAGGTTACAGGTGATGGAGGTAGGGGCACTGTAGTGATGAGGTTACAGGCAGATGGAGGTACGGGCACTGTAGTGATGAGGTTACAGGTGATGGAGGTACGGGCACTGTAGTGATGAGGTTACAGGTGATGGAGGTAGGGGCACTGTAGTGATGAGGTTACAGGCAGATGGAGGTACGGGCACTGTAGTGATGAGGTTACAGGTGATGGAGGTACGGGCGCTGTAGTGATGAGGTTACAGGTGATGGAGGTAGAGGCAATGTAGTGATGAGGTTACAGGTGATGGAGGTAGAGGCACTGTAGTGATGAGGTTACAGGTGATGGAGGTAGAGGCACTGTAGTGATGAGGTTACAGGTGATGGAGGTACGGGCACTGTAGTGATGAGGTTACAGGTGATGGAGGTACGGGCACTGTAGTGATGAGGTTTCAGGTGATGGAGGTAGAGGCACTGTAGTGATGAGGTTACAGGTGATGGAGGTACGGGCACTGTAATGATGAGGTTACAGGTGATAGAGGTAAGGGCACTGTAGTGATGAGGTTACAGGTGATGGAGGTACGGGCACTGTAGTGATGAGGTTACAGGTGATGGAGGTACGGGCACTGTAGTGATGAGGTTACAGGTGATGGAGGTACGGGCACTGTAGTGATGAGGTTACAGGTGATGTAGGTACGGGCACTGTAGTGATGAGGTTACAGGTGATGGAGGTACGGGCACTGTAGTGATGAGGTTACAGGTGATGGAGTTAGAGGCACTGTAGTGATGAGGTTACAGGTGATGGAGGTACGGGCACTGTAGTGATGAGGTTACAGGTGATGGAGGTACGGGCACTGTAGTGATGAGGTTACAGGTGATGGAGGTACGGGCTCTGTAATGATGAGGTTACAGGTGATGGAGGTACGGGCACTGTAGTGATGAGGTTACAGGTGATGGAGGTACGGGCACTGTAGTCATGAGGTTACAGGTGATGGAGGTACGGGCACTGTAGTCATGAGGTTACAGGTGATGGAGGTACGGGCACTGTAGTCATGAGGTTACAGGTGATGGAGGTACAGGCACTGTAGTGATGAGGTTACAGGTGATGGAGGTACAGGCGCTGTAGTGATGAGGTTACAGGTAATAGAGGTACGGGCACTGTAGTGATGAGGTTACAGGTGATGGAGGTAGAGGCACTGTAGTGATGAGGTTACAGGTGATGGAGGTACAGGCACTGTAGTGATGAGGTTACAGGTGATGGAGGTACAGGCACTGTAGTGATGAGGTTACAGGTAATGAGGTACAGGCACTGTAGTGATGAGGTTACAGGTAATGAGGTACGGGCGCTGTAGTGATGAGGTTACAGGTAATGGAGGTACGGGCACTGTAGTGATGAGGTGACAGGTGATGGAGGTACGGGCACTGTAGTGATGAGGTTACAGGTGATGGAGGTACGGGCGCTGTAGTGATGAGGTTACAGGTGATGGAGGTACGGGCACTGTAGTGATGAGGTGACAGGTGATGGAGGTACGGGCACTGTAGTGATGAGGTTACAGGTGATGGAGGTACAGGCACTGTAGTGATGAGGTTACAGGTGATGGAGGTACGGGTGCTGTAGTGATGAGGTTACAGGTGATAGAGATACGGGCACTGTAGTGATGAGGTTACAGGTGATGGAGGTAGAGGCACTGTAGTGATGAGGTTACAGGTGATGGAGGTACGGGCACTGTAGTGATGAGGTTACAGGTGATGGAGGTACGGGTTCTGTAGTGATGAGGTTACAGGTGATGGAGGTACGGGCACTGTAGTGATGAGGTTACAGGTGATGGAGGTACGGGCACTGTAGTGATGAGGTTACAGGTGATGGAGGTACGGGCACTGTAGTGATGAGGTTACAGGTGATGGAGGTATGGGCGCTGTATTGATGAGGTTACAGGTAATGAGGTACGGGCACTGTAGTGATGAGGTTACAGGTAATGAGGTACGGGCACTGTAGTGATGAGGTTACAGGTAATGAGGTACGGGCGCTGTAGTGATGAGGTTACAGGTGATGGAGGTATGGGCACTGTAGTGATGAGGTTACAGGTGATGGAGGTAGAGGCACTGTAGTGATGAGGTTACAGGTGATGGAGGTACGGGCACTGTAGTGATGAGGTTACAGGTAATGAGGTAGGGGCACTGTAGTGATGAGGTTACAGGTGATGGAGGTACGGGTGCTGTAGTGATGAGGTTACAGGTGATGGAGGTACGGGCACTGTAGTGATGAGGTTACAGGTGATGGAGGTATGGGCGCTGTAGTGATGAGGTTACAGGTAATGAGGTACGGGCACTGTAGTGATGAGGTTACAGGTAATGAGGTACGGGCAGTGTAGTGATGAGGTTACAGGTAATGAGGTACGGGCGCTGTAGTGATGAGGTTACAGGTGATGGAGGTATGGGCGCTGTAGTGATGAGGTTACAGGTGATGGAGGTACGGGCACTGTAGTGATGAGGTTACAGGTGATGGAGGTACGGGCACTGTAGTGATGAGGTTACAGGTGATGGAGGTACGGGCACTGTAGTGATGAGGTTACAGGTGATGGAGGTACGGGCACTGTAGTGATGAGGTTACAGGTGATGGAGGTACGGGCACTGTAGTGATGAGGTTACAGGTAATGAGGTAGGGGCACTGTAGTGGTGAGGTTACAGGTGATGGAGGTACGGGCACTGTAGTGATGAGGTTACAGGTGATGGAGGTACGGGCACTGTAGTGATGAGGTTACAGGTGATGGAGGTACGGGCACTGTAGTGATGAGGTTACAGGTAATGGAGGTACGGGCACTGTAGGGATGAGGTTACAGGTGATGGAGGTACGGGCACTGTAGTGATGAGGTTACAGGTAATGAGGTACGGGCACTGTAGTGATGAGGTTACAGGTGATGTAGGTACGGGCACTGTAGTGATGAGGTTACAGGTGATGGAGGTATGGGCACTGTAGTGATGAGGTTACAGGTGATGGAGGTACGGGTACTGTAGTGATGAGGTTACAGGTGATGGAGGTAGAGGCACTGTAGTGATGAGGTTACAGGTGACGAAGGTACGGGCACTGTAGTGATGAGGTTACAAGTGATGGAGGTACGGGCACTGTAGTGATGAGGTTACAGGTGGTGAGGGACGGGCACTGTAGTGATGAGGTTACAGGTGATGGAGGTATGGGCACGGTAGTGATGAGGTTACAGGTAATGGAGGTACGGGCACTGTAGTGATGAGGTTACAGGTGGTGAGGTACGGGCACTGTAGTGATGAGGTTACAGGTGATGGAGGTATGGGCACGGTAGTGATGAGGTTACAGGTAATGGAGGTACGGGCACTGTAGTGATGAGGTTACAGGTGGTGAGGTACAAGCACTGTAGTGATGAGGTTACAGGTGATGGAGGTATGGGCACTGTAGTGATGAGGTTACAGGTGATGGAGGTACGGGCACTGTAGTGATGAGGTTACAGGTGATGGAGGTAGAGGCACTGTAGTGATGAGGTTACAGGTGATGAAGGTACGGGCACTGTAGTGATGAGGTTACAAGTGATGGAGGTACGGGCACTGTAGTGATGAGGTTACAGGTGGTGAGGGACGGGCACTGTAGTGATGAGGTTACAGGTGATGGAGGTACGGGCACTGTAGTGATGAGGTTACAGGTGATGGAGGTAGGGGCACTGTAGTGATGAGGTTACAGGCAGATGGAGGTACGGGCACTGTAGTGATGAGGTTACAGGTGATGGAGGTACGGGCACTGTAGTGATGAGGTTACAGGTGATGGAGGTAGGGGCACTGTCGTGATGAGGTTACAGGCAGAAGGAGGTACGGGCACTGTAGTGATGAGGTTACAGGTGATGGAGGTACGGGCGCTGTAGTGATGAGGTTACAGGTGATGGAGGTAGAGGCACTGTAGTGATGAGGTTACAGGTGATGGAGGTAGAGGCACTGTAGTGATGAGGTTACAGGTGATGGAGGTAGAGGCACTGTAGTGATGAGGTTACAGGTGATGGAGGTACGGGCACTGTAGTGATGAGGTTACAGGTGATGGAGGTACGGGCACTGTAGTGATGAGGTTACAGGTGGTGAGGGACGGGCACTGTAGTGATGAGGTTACAGGTGATGGAGGTATGGGCACGGTAGTGATGAGGTTACAGGTAATGGAGGTACGGGCACTGTAGTGATGAGGTTACAGGTGGTGAGGTACGGGCACTGTAGTGATGAGGTTACAGGTGATGGAGGTATGGGCACGGTAGTGATGAGGTTACAGGTAATGGAGGTACGGGCACTGTAGTGATGAGGTTACAGGTGGTGAGGTACAAGCACTGTAGTGATGAGGTTACAGGTGATGGAGGTATGGGCACGGTAGTGATGAGGTTACAGGTAATGGAGGTACGGGCACTGTAGTGATGAGGTTACAGGTGGTGAGGTACGGGCACTGTAATGATGAGGTTACAGGTGATGGAGGTACGGGCTCTGTAGTGATGAAGTTACAGTTGATGGAGGTAGAGGCGCTGTAGTGATGAGGTTACAGGTGATGGAGGTACGGGCACTGTAGTCATGAGGTTACAGGTGATGGAGGTACGGGTTCTGTAGTGATGAGGTTACAGGTGATGGAGGTACGGGCACTGTAGTGATGAGGTTACAGGTGATGGAGGTACGGGCACTGTAGTGATGAGGTTACAGGTGATGGAGGTACGGGCACTGTAGTGATGAGGTTACAGGTGATGGAGGTATGGGCGCTGTATTGATGAGGTTACAGGTAATGAGGTACGGGCACTGTAGTGATGAGGTTACAGGTAATGAGGTACGGGCACTGTAGTGATGAGGTTACAGGTAATGAGGTACGGGCGCTGTAGTGATGAGGTTACAGGTGATGGAGGTATGGGCACTGTAGTGATGAGGTTACAGGTGATGGAGGTAGAGGCACTGTAGTGATGAGGTTACAGGTGATGGAGGTACGGGCACTGTAGTGATGAGGTTACAGGTAATGAGGTAGGGGCACTGTAGTGGTGAGGTTACAGGTGATGGAGGTACGGGTACTGTAGTGATGAGGTTACAGGTGATGGAGGTACGGGCACTGTAGTGATGAGGTTACAAGTGATGGAGGTACGGGCACTGTAGTGATGAGGTTACAGGTGGTGAGGGACGGGCACTGTAGTGATGAGGTTACAGGTGATGGAGGTACGGGCACTGTAGTGATGAGGTTACAGGTGATGGAGGTAGGGGCACTGTAGTGATGAGGTTACAGGCAGATGGAGGTACGGGCACTGTAGTGATGAGGTTACAGGTGATGGAGGTACGGGCACTGTAGTGATGAGGTTACAGGTGATGGAGGTAGGGGCACTGTAGTGATGAGGTTACAGGCAGAAGGAGGTACGGGCACTGTAGTGATGAGGTTACAGGTGATGGAGGTACGGGCGCTGTAGTGATGAGGTTACAGGTGATGGAGGTAGAGGCACTGTAGTGATGAGGTTACAGGTGATGGAGGTAGAGGCACTGTAGTGATGAGGTTACAGGTGATGGAGGTAGAGGCACTGTAGTGATGAGGTTACAGGTGATGGAGGTACGGGCACTGTAGTGATGAGGTTACAGGTAATGAGGTAGGGGCACTGTAGTGGTGAGGTTACAGGTGATGGAGGTACGGGTACTGTAGTGATGAGGTTACAGGTGATGGAGGTACGGGCACTGTAGTGATGAGGTTACAAGTGATGGAGGTACGGGCACTGTAGTGATGAGGTTACAGGTGGTGAGGGACGGGCACTGTAGTGATGAGGTTACAGGTGATGGAGGTACGGGCACTGTAGTGATGAGGTTACAGGTGATGGAGGTAGGGGCACTGTAGTGATGAGGTTACAGGCAGATGGAGGTACGGGCACTGTAGTGATGAGGTTACAGGTGATGGAGGTACGGGCACTGTAGTGATGAGGTTACAGGTGATGGAGGTAGGGGCACTGTAGTGATGAGGTTACAGGCAGAAGGAGGTACGGGCACTGTAGTGATGAGGTTACAGGTGATGGAGGTACGGGCGCTGTAGTGATGAGGTTACAGGTGATGGAGGTAGAGGCACTGTAGTGATGAGGTTACAGGTGATGGAGGTAGAGGCACTGTAGTGATGAGGTTACAGGTGATGGAGGTAGAGGCACTGTAGTGATGAGGTTACAGGTGATGGAGGTACGGGCACTGTAGTGATGAGGTTACAGGTGATGGAGGTACGGGCACTGTAGTGATGAGGTTACAGGTGATGGAGGTACGGGCACTGTAGTGATGAGGTTACAGGTGATGGAGGTACGGTCACTGTAGTGATGAGGTTACAGGTGATGGAGGTACGGGCACTGTAGTGATGAGGTTACAGGTAATGAGGTAGGGGCACTGTAGTGGTGAGGTTACAGGTGATGGAGGTACGGGCACTGTAGTGATGAGGTTACAGGTGATGGAGGTACGGGCACTGTAGTGATGAGGTTACAGGTGATGGAGGTACGGGCACTGTAGTGATGAGGTTACAGGTGATGGAGGTACGGGCACTGTAGTGATGAGGTTACAGGTAATGAGGTACGGGCACTGTAGTGATGAGGTTACAGGTGATGGAGGTACGGGCACTGTAGTAATGAGGTTACAGGTAATGAGGTAGGGGCACTGTAGTGGTGAGGTTACAGGTGATGGAGGTACGGGCACTGTAGTGATGAGGTTACAGGTGATGGAGGTACGGGCACTGTAGTGATGAGGTTACAGGTGATGGAGGTACGGGCACTGTAGTGATGAGGTTACAGGTAATGGAGGTACGGGCACTGTAGTGATGAGGTTACAGGTGATGGAGGTACGGGCACTGTAGTGATGAGGTTACAGGTAATGAGGTACGGGCACTGTAGTGATGAGGTTACAGGTGATGGAGGTATGGGCACTGTAGTGATGAGGTTACAGGTGATGGAGGTACGGGCACTGTAGTGATGAGGTTACAGGTGATGGAGGTACGGGCACTGTAGTGATGAGGTTACAGGTGATGGAGGTACGGGTACTTTAGTGATGAGGTTACAGGTGATGGAGGTAGAGGCACTGTAGTGATGAGGTTACAGGTGATGGAGGTACGGGCACTGTAGTGATGAGGTTACAGGTAATGAGGTAGGGGCACTGTAGTGGTGAGGTTACAGGTGATGGAGGTACGGGTACTGTAGTGATGAGGTTACAGGTGATGGAGGTACGGGCTCTGTAATGATGAGGTTACAGGTGATGGAGGTACGGGCACTGTAGTGATGAGGTTACAGGTGATGGAGGTACGGGCACTGTAGTCATGAGGTTACAGGTGATGGAGGTACGGGCACTGTAGTCATGAGGTTACAGGTGATGGAGGTACGGGCACTGTAGTCATGAGGTTACAGGTGATGGAGGTACGGGCACTGTAGTGATGAGGTTACAGGTGATGGAGGTACGGGCACTGTAGTGATGAGGTTACAGGTGGTGAGGGACGGGCACTGTAGTGATGAGGTTACAGGTGATGGAGGTATGGGCACGGTAGTGATGAGGTTACAGGTAATGGAGGTACGGGCACTGTAGTGATGAGGTTACAGGTGGTGAGGTACGGGCACTGTAGTGATGAGGTTACAGGTGATGGAGGTATGGGCACGGTAGTGATGAGGTTACAGGTAATGGAGGTACGGGCACTGTAGTGATGAGGTTACAGGTGGTGAGGTACAAGCACTGTAGTGATGAGGTTACAGGTGATGGAGGTATGGGCACGGTAGTGATGAGGTTACAGGTAATGGAGGTACGGGCACTGTAGTGATGAGGTTACAGGTGGTGAGGTACGGGCACTGTAATGATGAGGTTACAGGTGATGGAGGTACGGGCTCTGTAGTGATGAAGTTACAGTTGATGGAGGTAGAGGCGCTGTAGTGATGAGGTTACAGGTGATGGAGGTACGGGCACTGTAGTCATGAGGTTACAGGTGATGGAGGTACGGGTTCTGTAGTGATGAGGTTACAGGTGATGGAGGTACGGGCACTGTAGTGATGAGGTTACAGGTGATGGAGGTACGGGCACTGTAGTGATGAGGTTACAGGTGATGGAGGTATGGGCGCTGTATTGATGAGGTTACAGGTAATGAGGTACGGGCACTGTAGTGATGAGGTTACAGGTAATGAGGTACGGGCACTGTAGTGGTGAGGTTACAGGTAATGAGGTACGGGCGCTGTAGTGATGAGGTTACAGGTGATGGAGGTATGGGCACTGTAGTGATGAGGTTACAGGTGATGGAGGTAGAGGCACTGTAGTGATGAGGTTACAGGTGATGGAGGTACGGGCACTGTAGTGATGAGGTTACAGGTAATGAGGTAGGGGCACTGTAGTGGTGAGGTTACAGGTGATGGAGGTACGGGTACTGTAGTGATGAGGTTACAGGTGATGGAGGTACGGGCACTGTAGTGATGAGGTTACAAGTGATGGAGGTACGGGCACTGTAGTGATGAGGTTACAGGTGGTGAGGGACGGGCACTGTAGTGATGAGGTTACAGGTGATGGAGGTACGGGCACTGTAGTGATGAGGTTACAGGTGATGGAGGTAGGGGCACTGTAGTGATGAGGTTACAGGCAGATGGAGGTACGGGCACTGTAGTGATGAGGTTACAGGTGATGGAGGTACGGGCACTGTAGTGATGAGGTTACAGGTGATGGAGGTAGGGGCACTGTAGTGATGAGGTTACAGGCAGAAGGAGGTACGGGCACTGTAGTGATGAGGTTACAGGTGATGGAGGTACGGGCGCTGTAGTGATGAGGTTACAGGTGATGGAGGTAGAGGCACTGTAGTGATGAGGTTACAGGTGATGGAGGTAGAGGCACTGTAGTGATGAGGTTACAGGTGATGGAGGTAGAGGCACTGTAGTGATGAGGTTACAGGTGATGGAGGTAGAGGCACTGTAGTGATGAGGTTACAGGTGATGGAGGTACGGGCACTGTAGTGATGAGGTTACAGGTGATGGAGGTACGGGCACTGTAGTGATGAGGTTACAGGTGATGGAGGTACGGGCACTGTAGTGATGAGGTTACAGGTGATGGAGGTACGGTCACTGTAGTGATGAGGTTACAGGTGATGGAGGTACGGGCACTGTAGTGATGAGGTTACAGGTAATGAGGTAGGGGCACTGTAGTGGTGAGGTTACAGGTGATGGAGGTACGGGCACTGTAGTGATGAGGTTACAGGTGATGGAGGTACGGGCACTGTAGTGATGAGGTTACAGGTGATGGAGGTACGGGCACTGTAGTGATGAGGTTACAGGTGATGGAGGTACGGGCACTGTAGTGATGAGGTTACAGGTAATGAGGTACGGGCACTGTAGTGATGAGGTTACAGGTGATGGAGGTACGGGCACTGTAGTAATGAGGTTACAGGTAATGAGGTAGGGGCACTGTAGTGGTGAGGTTACAGGTGATGGAGGTACGGGCACTGTAGTGATGAGGTTACAGGTGATGGAGGTACGGGCACTGTAGTGATGAGGTTACAGGTGATGGAGGTACGGGCACTGTAGTGATGAGGTTACAGGTAATGGAGGTACGGGCACTGTAGTGATGAGGTTACAGGTGATGGAGGTACGGGCACTGTAGTGATGAGGTTACAGGTAATGAGGTACGGGCACTGTAGTGATGAGGTTACAGGTGATGGAGGTACGGGCACTGTAGTGATGAGGTTACAGGTGATGGAGGTACGGGCACTGTAGTGATGAGGTTACAGGTGATGGAGGTACGGGCACTGTAGTGATGAGGTTACAGGTGATGGAGGTACGGGTACTTTAGTGATGAGGTTACAGGTGATGGAGGTAGAGGCACTGTAGTGATGAGGTTACAGGTGATGGAGGTACGGGCACTGTAGTGATGAGGTTACAGGTAATGAGGTAGGGGCACTGTAGTGGTGAGGTTACAGGTGATGGAGGTACGGGTACTGTAGTGATGAGGTTACAGGTGATGGAGGTACGGGCTCTGTAATGATGAGGTTACAGGTGATGGAGGTACGGGCACTGTAGTGATGAGGTTACAGGTGATGGAGGTACGGGCACTGTAGTCATGAGGTTACAGGTGATGGAGGTACGGGCACTGTAGTCATGAGGTTACAGGTGATGGAGGTACGGGCACTGTAGTCATGAGGTTACAGGTGATGGAGGTACAGGCACTGTAGTGATGAGGTTACAGGTGATGGAGGTACAGGCGCTGTAGTGATGAGGTTACAGGTAATAGAGGTACGGGCACTGTAGTGATGAGGTTACAGGTGATGGAGGTAGAGGCACTGTAGTGATGAGGTTACAGGTGATGGAGGTACAGGCACTGTAGTGATTAGGTTACAGGTGATGGAGGTATGGGCGCTGTAGTGATGAGGTTACAGGTAATGGAGGTACGGGCACTGTAGTGATGAGGTGACAGGTGATGGAGGTACGGGCACTGTAGTGATGAGGTTACAGGTGATGGAGGTACGGGCGCTGTAGTGATGAGGTTACAGGTGATGGAGGTACGGGCACTGTAGTGATGAGGTGACAGGTGATGGAGGTACGGGCACTGTAGTGATGAGGTTACAGGTGATGGAGGTACAGGCACTGTAGTGATGAGGTTACAGGTGATGGAGGTACGGGCACTGTAGTGATGAGGTTACAGGTGATAGAGGTACGGGCACTGTAGTGATGAGGTTACAGGTGATGGAGGTAGAGGCACTGTAGTGATGAGGTTACAGGTGATGGAGGTACGGGCACTGTAGTGATGAGGTTACAGGTGATGGAGGTACGGGTTCTGTAGTGATGAGGTTACAGGTGATGGAGGTACGGGCACTGTAGTGATGAGGTTACAGGTGATGGAGGTACGGGCACTGTAGTGATGAGGTTACAGGTGATGGAGGTAGGGGCACTGTAGTGATGAGGTTACAGGCAGATGGAGGTACGGGCACTGTAGTGATGAGGTTACAGGTGATGGAGGTACGGGCGCTGTAGTGATGAGGTTACAGGTGATGGAGGTAGAGGCAATGTAGTGATGAGGTTACAGGTGATGGAGGTAGAGGCACTGTAGTGATGAGGTTACAGGTGATGGAGGTAGAGGCACTGTAGTGATGAGGTTACAGGTGATGGAGGTACGGGCACTGTAGTGATGAGGTTACAGGTGATGGAGGTACGGGCACTGTAGTGATGAGGTTACAGGTGATGGAGGTAGAGGCACTGTAGTGATGAGGTTACAGGTGATGGAGGTACGGGCACTGTAATGATGAGGTTACAGGTGATGGAGGTACGGGTTCTGTAGTGATGAGGTTACAGGTGATGGAGGTACGGGCACTGTAGTGATGAGGTGACAGGTGATGGAGGTACGGGGACTGTAGTGATGAGGTTACAGGTGATGGAGGTACGGGCGCTGTAGTGATGAGGTTACAGGTGATGGAGGTACGGGCACTGTAGTGATGAGGTGACAGGTGATGGAGGTACGGGCACTGTAGTGATGAGGTTACAGGTGATAGAGGTACGGGCACTGTAGTGATGAGGTTACAGGTGATGGAGGTAGAGGCACTGTAGTGATGAGGTTACAGGTGATGGAGGTACGGGCACTGTAGTGATGAGGTTACAGGTGATGGAGGTACGGGTTCTGTAGTGATGAGGTTACAGGTGATGGAGGTACGGGCACTGTAGTGATGAGGTTACAGGTGATGGAGGTACGGGTTCTGTAGTGATGAGGTTACAGGTGATGGAGGTACGGGCACTGTAGAGAAGAGGTTACAGGTGATGGAGGTACGGGCACTGTAGTGATGAGGTTACAGGTGATGGAGGTACGGGCACTGTAGTGATGAGGTTACAGGTGATGGAGGTATGGGCGCTGTATTGATGAGGTTACAGGTAATGAGGTACGGGCACTGTAGTGATGAGGTTACAGGTAATGAGGTACGGGCACTGTAGTGATGAGGTTACAGGTAATGAGGTACGGGCGCTGTAGTGATGAGGTTACAGGTGATGGAGGTATGGGCACTGTAGTGATGAGGTTACAGGTGATGGAGGTAGAGGCACTGTAGTGATGAGGTTACAGGTGATGGAGGTACGGGCACTGTAGTGATGAGGTTACAGGTAATGAGGTAGGGGCACTGTAGTGGTGAGGTTACAGGTGATGGAGGTACGGGTACTGTAGTGATGAGGTTACAGGTGATGGAGGTACGGGCACTGTAGTGATGAGGTTACAGGTGATGGAGGTATGGGCGCTGTAGTGATGAGGTTACAGGTAATGAGGTACGGGCACTGTAGTGATGAGGTTACAGGTAATGAGGTACGGGCACTGTAGTGATGAGGTTACAGGTAATGAGGTACGGGCGCTGTAGTGATGAGGTTACAGGTGATGGAGGTATGGGCGCTGTAGTGATGAGGTTACAGGTGAAGGAGGTACGGGCACTGTAGTGATGAGGTTACAGGTGATGGAGGTACGGGCACTGTAGTGATGAGGTTACAGGTGATGGAGGTACGGGCACTGTAGTGATGAGGTTACAGGTGATGGAGGTACGGGCACTGTAGTGATGAGGTTACAGGTGATGGAGGTACGGGCACTGTAGTGATGAGGTTACAGGTAATGAGGTAGGGGCACTGTAGTGGTGAGGTTACAGGTGATGGAGGTACGGGCACTGTAGTGATGAGGTTACAGGTGATGGAGGTACGGGCACTGTAGTGATGAGGTTACAGGTGATGGAGGTACGGGCACTGTAGTGATGAGGTTACAGGTGATGGAGGTACGGGCACTGTAGTGATGAGGTTACAGGTAATGAGGTACGGGCACTGTAGTGATGAGGTTACAGGTGATGGAGGTACGGGCACTGTAGTAATGAGGTTACAGGTAATGAGGTAGGGGCACTGTAGTGGTGAGGTTACAGGTGATGGAGGTACGGGCACTGTAGTGATGAGGTTACAGGTGATGGAGGTACGGGCACTGTAGTGATGAGGTTACAGGTGATGGAGGTACGGGCACTGTAGTGATGAGGTTACAGGTAATGGAGGTACGGGCACTGTAGTGATGAGGTTACAGGTGATGGAGGTACGAGCACTGTAGTGATGAGGTTACAGGTAATGAGGTACGGGCACTGTAGTGATGAGGTTACAGGTGATGGAGGTACGGGCACTGTAGTGATGAGGTTACAGGTGATGGAGGTACGGGCACTGTAGTGATGAGGTTACAGGTGATGGAGGTACGGGCACTGTAGTGATGAGGTTACAGGTGATGGAGGTACGGGTACTTTAGTGATGAGGTTACAGGTGATGGAGGTAGAGGCACTGTAGTGATGAGGTTACAGGTGATGGAGGTACGGGCACTGTAGTGATGAGGTTACAGGTAATGAGGTAGGGGCACTGTAGTGGTGAGGTTACAGGTGATGGAGGTACGGGTACTGTAGTGATGAGGTTACAGGTGATGGAGGTACGGCACTGTAGTGATGAGGTTACAGGTGATGGAGGTATGGGCGCTGTAGTGATGAGGTTACAGGTAATGAGGTACGGGCACTGTAGTGATGAGGTTACAGGTAATGAGGTACGGGCACTGTAGTGATGAGGTTACAGGTAATGAGGTACGGGCGCTGTAGTGATGAGGTTACAGGTGATGGAGGTATGGGCGCTGTAGTGATGAGGTTACAGGTGAAGGAGGTACGGGCACTGTAGTGATGAGGTTACAGGTGATGGAGGTACGGGCACTGTAGTGATGAGGTTACAGGTGATGGAGGTACGGGCACTGTAGTGATGAGGTTACAGGTAATGAGGTACGGGCACTGTAGTGATGAGGTTACAGGTGATGGAGGTACGGGCACTGTAGTAATGAGGTTACAGGTAATGAGGTAGGGGCACTGTAGTGGTGAGGTTACAGGTGATGGAGGTACGGGCACTGTAGTGATGAGGTTACAGGTGATGGAGGTACGGGCACTGTAGTGATGAGGTTACAGGTGATGGAGGTAGGGGCACTGTAGTGATGAGGTTACAGGCAGATGGAGGTACGGGCACTGTAGTGATGAGGTTACAGGTGATGGAGGTACGGGCGCTGTAGTGATGAGGTTACAGGTGATGGAGGTAGAGGCAATGTAGTGATGAGGTTACAGGTGATGGAGGTAGAGGCACTGTAGTGATGAGGTTACAGGTGATGGAGGTAGAGGCACTGTAGTGATGAGGTTACAGGTGATGGAGGTACGGGCACTGTAGTGATGAGGTTACAGGTGATGGAGGTACGGGCACTGTAGTGATGAGGTTACAGGTGATGGAGGTAGAGGCACTGTAGTGATGAGGTTACAGGTGATGGAGGTACGGGCACTGTAATGATGAGGTTACAGGTGATGGAGGTACGGGTTCTGTAGTGATGAGGTTACAGGTGATGGAGGTACGGGCACTGTAGTGATGAGGTGACAGGTGATGGAGGTACGGGGACTGTAGTGATGAGGTTACAGGTGATGGAGGTACGGGCGCTGTAGTGATGAGGTTACAGGTGATGGAGGTACGGGCACTGTAGTGATGAGGTGACAGGTGATGGAGGTACGGGCACTGTAGTGATGAGGTTACAGGTGATAGAGGTACGGGCACTGTAGTGATGAGGTTACAGGTGATGGAGGTAGAGGCACTGTAGTGATGAGGTTACAGGTGATGGAGGTACGGGCACTGTAGTGATGAGGTTATAGGTGATGGAGGTACGGGTTCTGTAGTGATGAGGTTACAGGTGATGGAGGTACGGGCACTGTAGTGATGAGGTTACAGGTGATGGAGGTACGGGTTCTGTAGTGATGAGGTTACAGGTGATGGAGGTACGGGCACTGTAGAGAAGAGGTTACAGGTGATGGAGGTACGGGCACTGTAGTGATGAGGTTACAGGTGATGGAGGTACGGGCACTGTAGTGATGAGGTTACAGGTGATGGAGGTATGGGCGCTGTATTGATGAGGTTACAGGTAATGAGGTACGGGCACTGTAGTGATGAGGTTACAGGTAATGAGGTACGGGCACTGTAGTGATGAGGTTACAGGTAATGAGGTACGGGCGCTGTAGTGATGAGGTTACAGGTGATGGAGGTATGGGCACTGTAGTGATGAGGTTACAGGTGATGGAGGTAGAGGCACTGTAGTGATGAGGTTACAGGTGATGGAGGTACGGGCACTGTAGTGATGAGGTTACAGGTAATGAGGTAGGGGCACTGTAGTGGTGAGGTTACAGGTGATGGAGGTACGGGTACTGTAGTGATGAGGTTACAGGTGATGGAGGTACGGGCACTGTAGTGATGAGGTTACAGGTGATGGAGGTATGGGCGCTGTAGTGATGAGGTTACAGGTAATGAGGTACGGGCACTGTAGTGATGAGGTTACAGGTAATGAGGTACGGGCACTGTAGTGATGAGGTTACAGGTAATGAGGTACGGGCGCTGTAGTGATGAGGTTACAGGTGATGGAGGTATGGGCGCTGTAGTGATGAGGTTACAGGTGAAGGAGGTACGGGCACTGTAGTGATGAGGTTACAGGTGATGGAGGTACGGGCACTGTAGTGATGAGGTTACAGGTGATGGAGGTACGGGCACTGTAGTGATGAGGTTACAGGTGATGGAGGTACGGGCACTGTAGTGATGAGGTTACAGGTGATGGAGGTACGGGCACTGTAGTGATGAGGTTACAGGTAATGAGGTAGGGGCACTGTAGTGGTGAGGTTACAGGTGATGGAGGTACGGGCACTGTAGTGATGAGGTTACAGGTGATGGAGGTACGGGCACTGTAGTGATGAGGTTACAGGTGATGGAGGTACGGGCACTGTAGTGATGAGGTTACAGGTGATGGAGGTACGGGCACTGTAGTGATGAGGTTACAGGTAATGAGGTACGGGCACTGTAGTGATGAGGTTACAGGTGATGGAGGTACGGGCACTGTAGTAATGAGGTTACAGGTAATGAGGTAGGGGCACTGTAGTGGTGAGGTTACAGGTGATGGAGGTACGGGCACTGTAGTGATGAGGTTACAGGTGATGGAGGTACGGGCACTGTAGTGATGAGGTTACAGGTGATGGAGGTACGGGCACTGTAGTGATGAGGTTACAGGTAATGGAGGTACGGGCACTGTAGTGATGAGGTTACAGGTGATGGAGGTACGAGCACTGTAGTGATGAGGTTACAGGTAATGAGGTACGGGCACTGTAGTGATGAGGTTACAGGTGATGGAGGTACGGGCACTGTAGTGATGAGGTTACAGGTGATGGAGGTACGGGCACTGTAGTGATGAGGTTACAGGTGATGGAGGTACGGGCACTGTAGTGATGAGGTTACAGGTGATGGAGGTACGGGTACTTTAGTGATGAGGTTACAGGTGATGGAGGTAGAGGCACTGTAGTGATGAGGTTACAGGTGATGGAGGTACGGGCACTGTAGTGATGAGGTTACAGGTAATGAGGTAGGGGCACTGTAGTGGTGAGGTTACAGGTGATGGAGGTACGGGTACTGTAGTGATGAGGTTACAGGTGATGGAGGTACGGCACTGTAGTGATGAGGTTACAGGTGATGGAGGTATGGGCGCTGTAGTGATGAGGTTACAGGTAATGAGGTACGGGCACTGTAGTGATGAGGTTACAGGTAATGAGGTACGGGCACTGTAGTGATGAGGTTACAGGTAATGAGGTACGGGCGCTGTAGTGATGAGGTTACAGGTGATGGAGGTATGGGCGCTGTAGTGATGAGGTTACAGGTGAAGGAGGTACGGGCACTGTAGTGATGAGGTTACAGGTGATGGAGGTACGGGCACTGTAGTGATGAGGTTACAGGTGATGGAGGTACGGGCACTGTAGTGATGAGGTTACAGGTAATGAGGTACGGGCACTGTAGTGATGAGGTTACAGGTGATGGAGGTACGGGCACTGTAGTAATGAGGTTACAGGTAATGAGGTAGGGGCACTGTAGTGGTGAGGTTACAGGTGATGGAGGTACGGGCACTGTAGTGATGAGGTTACAGGTGATGGAGGTACGGGCACTGTAGTGATGAGGTTACAGGTGATGGAGGTACGGGCACTGTAGTGATGAGGTTACAGGTAATGGAGGTACGGGCACTGTAGTGATGAGGTTACAGGTGATGGAGGTACGGGCACTGTAGTGATGAGGTTACAGGTAATGAGGTACGGGCACTGTAGTGATGAGGTTACAGGTGATGGAGGTACGGGCACTGTAGTGATGAGGTTACAGGTGATGGAGGTACGGGCACTGTAGTGATGAGGTTACAGGTGATGGAGGTACGGGCACTGTAGTGATGAGGTTACAGGTGATGGAGGTACGGGTACTTTAGTGATGAGGTTACAGGTGATGGAGGTAGAGGCACTGTAGTGATGAGGTTACAGGTGATGGAGGTACGGGCACTGTAGTGATGAGGTTACAGGTAATGAGGTAGGGGCACTGTAGTGGTGAGGTTACAGGTGATGGAGGTACGGGTACTGTAGTGATGAGGTTACAGGTGATGGAGGTACGGCACTGTAGTGATGAGGTTACAGGTGATGGAGGTATGGGCGCTGTAGTGATGAGGTTACAGGTAATGAGGTACGGGCACTGTAGTGATGAGGTTACAGGTAATGAGGTACGGGCACTGTAGTGATGAGGTTACAGGTAATGAGGTACGGGCGCTGTAGTGATGAGGTTACAGGTGATGGAGGTATGGGCGCTGTAGTGATGAGGTTACAGGTGATGGAGGTACGGGCACTGTAGTGATGAGGTTACAGGTGATGGAGGTACGGGCACTGTAGTGATGAGGTTACAGGTGATGGAGGTACGGGCACTGTAGTGATGAGGTTACAGGTGATGGAGGTACGGGCACTGTAGTGATGAGGTTACAGGTGATGGAGGTACGGGCACTGTAGTGTTGAAGTTACAGGTAATGAGGTAGGGGCACTGTAGTGGTGAGGTTACAGGTGATGGAGGTACGGGCACTGTAGTGATGAGGTTACAGGTGATGGAGGTACGGGCACTGTAGTGATGAGGTTACAGGTGATGGAGGTACGGGCACTGTAGTGATGAGGTTACAGGTGATGGAGGTACGGGCACTGCAGTGATGAGGTTACAGGTAATGAGGTACGGGCACTGTAGTGATGAGGTTACAGGTGATGGAGGTACGGGCACTGTAGTGATGAGGTTACAGGTAATGAGGTAGGGGCACTGTAGTGGTGAGGTTACAGGTGATGGAGGTACGGGCACTGTAGTGATGAGGTTACAGGTGATGGAGGAACGGGCACTGTAGTGATGAGGTTACAGGTGATGGAGGTACGGGCACTGTAGTGATGAGGTTACAGGTGATGGAGGTACGGGCACTGTAGTGATGAGGTTACAGGTAATGGAGGTACGGGCACTGTAGTGATGAGGTTACAGGTGATGGAGGTACGGGCACTGTAGTGATGAGGTTACAGGTAATGAGGTACGGGCACTGTAGTGATGAGGTTACAGGTGATGGAGGTACGGGCACTGTAGTGATGAGGTTACAGGTGATGGAGGTATGGGCACTGTAGTGATGAGGTTACAGGTGATGGAGGTACGGGTACTGTAGTGATGAGGTTACAGGTGATGGAGGTAGAGGCACTGTAGTGATGAGGTTACAGGTGATGAAGGTACGGGCACTGTAGTGATGAGGTTACAAGTGATGGAGGTACGGGCACTGTAGTGATGAGGTTACAGGTGGTGAGGGACGGGCACTGTAGTGATGAGGTTACAGGTGATGGAGGTATGGGCACGGTAGTGATGAGGTTACAGGTAATGGAGGTACGGGCACTGTAGTGATGAGGTTACAGGTGGTGAGGTATGGGCACGGTAGTGATGAGGTTACAGGTAATGGAGGTACGGGCACTGTAGTGATGAGGTTACAGGTGGTGAGGTACAAGCACTGTAGTGATGAGGTTACAGGTGATGGAGGTATGGGCACGGTAGTGATGAGGTTACAGGTAATGGCGGTACGGGCACTGTAGTGATGAGGTTACAGGTGGTGAGGTACGGGCACTGTAATGATGAGGTTACAGGTGATGGAGGTACGGGCTCTGTAGTGATGAAGTTACAGTTGATGGAGGTAGAGGCGCTGTAGTGATGAGGTTACAGGTGATGGAGGTACGGGCACTGTAGTGATGAGGTTACAGGTGATGGAGGTACGGGCTCTGTACTGATGAGGTTACAGGTGATGGAGGTACGGGCACTGTAGTGATGAGGTTACAGGTGATGGAGGTAAGGGCACTGTAGTGATAAGGTTACAGGTGATGGAGGTACGGGCACTGTAGTGATGAGGTTACAGGCGATGGAGGTAAGGGCGCTGTAGTGATGAGGTTACAGGTGATGGAGGTACGGGCACTGTAGTGATGATGTTACAGGTGATGGAGGTACGGGCACTGTAGCGATGAGGTTACAGGTGATGGAGGTACGGGCACTGTAGTGATGAGGTTACAGGTAATGAGGTACGGGCGCTGTAGTGATGAGGTTACAGGTGATGGAGGTACGGGCTCTGTAGTGATTAGGTTACAGGTGATGGAGGTAGAGGCACTGTAGTGATGAGGTTACAGGTGATGTAGGTACGGGCTCTGTAGTGATTAGGTTACAGGTGATGGAGGTACGGGCACTGTAGTGGTGAGGTTACAGGTGATGGAGGTAGAGGCACTGTAGTGATGAGGTTACAGGTGATGGAGGTACGGGGACTGTAGTGATGAGGTTACAGGTAATGAGGTACGGGCACTGTAGTGATGAGGTTACAGATGATGGAGGTACGGGCACTGTAGTGATGAGGTTACAGGTGATGGAGGTACGGGCACTGTAGTGATGAGGTTACAGGTGATGGAGGTACGGGCTCTGTAGTGATGAGGTTACAGGTGATGGAGGTAGAGGCACTGTAGTGATGAGGTTACAGGTGATGTAGGTACGGGCTCTGTAGTGATTAGGTTACAGGTGATGGAGGTACGGGCACTGTAGTGATGAGGTTACAGGTGATGGAGGTACGGGCACTGTAGTGATGAGGTTACAGGTGATGGAGGTACGAGCACTGTAGTGATGAGGTTACAGGTGATGGAGGTATGGGCACTGTAGTGATGAGGTTACAGGTAATGAGGTACGGGCACTGTAGTGATGAGGTTACAGGTGATGGAGGTACGGGCGCTGTAGTGATGAGGTTACAGGTAATGAGGTACGGGCACTGTAGTGGTTAGGTTACAGGTGATGGAGGTACGGGCACTGTAGTGATGAGGTTACAGGTAATGAGGTACGGGCACTGTAGTGATGAGGTTACAGGTAATGAGGTACGGGCACTGTAGTGATGAGGTTACAGGTGATGGAGGTACGGGCACTGTAGTGATGAGGTTACAGGTAATGAGGTACGGGCACTGTAGTGGTGAGGTTACAGGTGATGGAGGTACGGGCACTGTAGTGATGAGGTTACAGGTAATGAGGTACGGGCACTGTAGTGATGAGGTTACAGGTGATGGAGGTACGGGCACTGTAGTGATGAGGTTACAGGTGATGGAGGTACGGGCACTGTAGTGATGAGGTTACAGGTGATGGAGGTACGGGCACTGTAGTGATGAGGTTACAGGTGATGGAGGTACGGGCACTGTAGTGATGAGGTTACAGGTGATGGAGGTACGGGCACTGTAGTGATGAGGTTACAGGTAATGAGGTACGGGCGCTGTAGTGATGAGGTTACAGGTGATGGAGGTACGGGCACTGTAGCGATGAGGTTACAGGTGATGGAGGTACGGGCACTGTAGCGATGAGGTTACAGGTGATGGAGGTACGGGCACTGTAATGATGAGGTTACAGGTGATGGAGGAACGGGCACTGTAGTGATGAGGTTACAGGTGATGGAGGTAGAGGCACTGTAGTGATGAGGTTACAGGTAATGAGGTACAGGCGCTGTAGTGATGAGGTTACAGGTAATGAAGGTAGAGGCACTGTAGTGATGAGGTTACAGGTGATGGAGGTATGGGCACTGTAGTGATGAGGTTACAGGTAATGAGGTACGGGCACTGTAGTGATGAGGTTACAGGTGATGGAGGTACGGGCGCTGTAGTGATGAGGTTACAGGTAATGAGGTACGGGCACTGTAGTGGTTAGGTTACAGGTGATGGAGGTACGGGCACTGTAGTGATGAGGTTACAGGTAATGAGGTACGGGCACTGTAGTGATGAGGTTACAGGTAATGAGGTACGGGCACTGTAGTGATGAGGTTACAGGTGATGGAGGTACGGGCACTGTAGTGATGAGGTTACAGGTAATGAGGTACGGGCACTGTAGTGGTGAGGTTACAGGTGATGGAGGTACGGGCACTGTAGTGATGAGGTTACAGGTAATGAGGTACGGGCACTGTAGTGATGAGGTTACAGGTGATGGAGGTACGGGCACTGTAGTGATGAGGTTACAGGTGATGGAGGTACGGGCACTGTAGTGATGAGGTTACAGGTGATGGAGGTACGGGCACTGTAGTGATGAGGTTACAGGTGATGGAGGTACGGGCACTGTAGTGATGAGGTTACAGGTGATGGAGGTACGGGCACTGTAGTGATGAGGTTACAGGTAATGAGGTACGGGCGCTGTAGTGATGAGGTTACAGGTGATGGAGGTACGGGCACTGTAGCGATGAGGTTACAGGTGATGGAGGTACGGGCACTGTAGCGATGAGGTTACAGGTGATGGAGGTACGGGCACTGTAATGATGAGGTTACAGGTGATGGAGGAACGGGCACTGTAGTGATGAGGTTACAGGTGATGGAGGTAGAGGCACTGTAGTGATGAGGTTACAGGTAATGAGGTACAGGCGCTGTAGTGATGAGGTTACAGGTAATGAAGGTAGAGGCACTGTAGTGATGAGGTTACAGGTGATGGAGGTACTGGCACTGTAGTGATGAGGTTACAGGTGATGGAGGTACGGGCACTGTAGTGATGAGGTTACATGTGATGGAGGTACGGGCACTGTAGTGATGAGGTTACAGGTAATGAGTTACGGGCACTGTAGTGATGAGGTTACAGGTGATGGAGGTACGGCACTGTAGTGATGAGGTTACAGGTGATGGAGGTACGGGCACTGTAGTGATGAGGTTACAGGTGATGGAGGTATGGGCGCTGTAGTGATGAGGTTACAGGTAATGAGGTACGGGCACTGTAGTGATGAGGTTACAGGTGATGGAGGTACGGGCACTGTAGTGATGAGGTTACAGGTAATGAGGTACGGGCACTGTAGTGGTTAGGTTACAGGTAATGAGGTACAGGCACTGTAGTGATGAGGTTACAGGTGATGGAGGTACGGGCACTGTAGTGATGAGGTTACAGGTAATGAGGTACGGGCACTGTAATGATGAGGTTACAGGTGATGGAGGTACGGGCACGGTAGTGATGAGGTTACAGGTAATGAGGTACAGGCACTGTAGTGGTTAGGTTACAGGTAATGAGGTACAGGCACTGTAGTGATGAGGTTACAGGTGATGGAGGTACGGGCACTGTAGTGATGAGGTTACAGGTAATGAGGTACGGGCACTGTAGTGATGAGGTTACAGGTGATGGAGGGACGGGCACTGTAGTGATGAGGTTACAGGTAATGAGGTACGGGCACTGTAGTGATGAGGTTACAGGTAATGAGGTACAGGCACTGTAGTGATGAGGTGACAGGTGATGGAGGTACGGGCACTGTAGTGATGAGGTTACAGGTAATGAGGTACGGGCACTGTAGTGATGAGGTTACAGGTGATGGAGGTACGGGCACTGTAGTGATGAGGTTACAGGTAATGAGGTACGGGCACTGTAGTGATGAGGTTACAGGTAATGAGGTACGGGCACTGTAGTGATGAGGTTACAGGTGATGGAGGTAAGGGCACTGTAGTGATAAGGTTACAGGTGATGGAGGTACGGGCACTGTAGTGATGAGGTTACAGGCGATGGAGGTAAGGGCGCTGTAGTGATGAGGTTACAGGTGATGGAGGTACGGGCACTGTAGTGATGAGGTTACAGGTGATGGAGGTACGGGCACTGTAGCGATGAGGTTACAGGTGATGGAGGTACGGGCACTGTAGTAATGAGGTTACAGGTAATGAGGTACGGGCGCTGTAGTGATGAGGTTACAGGTAATGAGGTAGAGGCGCTGTAGTGATGAGGTTACAGGTGATGGAGGTACGGGCACTGTAGTGATGAGGTTACAGGTGATGGAGGTACGGGCTCTGTAGTGATGAGGTTACAGGTGATGGAGGTACGGGCACTGTAGTGATGAGGTTACAGGTAATGGAGGTAAGGGCACTGTAGTGATAAGGTTACAGGTGATGGAGGTACGGGCACTGTAGTGATGAGGTTACAGGCGATGGAGGTAAGGGCGCTGTAGTGATGAGGTTACAGGTGATGGAGGTACGGGCACTGTAGTGATGAGGTTACAGGTGATGAAGGTACGGGCACTGTAGCGATGAGGTTACAGGTGATGGAGGTACGGGCACTGTAGTCATGAGGTTACAGGTGATGGAGGTACGGGCACTGTAGTGATGAGGTTACAGGTAATGAGGTACGGGCACTGTAGTCATGAGGTTACAGGTGATGGAGGTACAGGCACTGTAGTGATGAGGTTACAGGTGATGGAGGTACAGGCGCTGTAGTGATGAGGTTACAGGTAATAGAGGTACGGGCACTGTAGTGATGAGGTTACAGGTGATGGAGGTAGAGGCACTGTAGTGATGAGGTTACAGGTGATGGAGGTACAGGCACTGTAGTGATGAGGTTACAGGTGATGGAGGTATGGGCGCTGTAGTGATGAGGTTACAGGTAATGGAGGTACGGGCACTGTAGTGATGAGGTTACAGGTAATGAGGTAGGGGCACTGTAGTGGTGAGGTTACAGGTGATGGAGGTACGGGTACTGTAGTGATGAGGTTACAGGTGATGGAGGTACGGGCACTGTAGTGATGAGGTTACAGGTGATGGAGGTATGGGCGCTGTAGTGATGAGGTTACAGGTGATGGAGGTACGGGCACTGTAGTGATGAGGTTACAGGTAATGAGGTACGGGCACTGTAGTGATGAGGTTACAGGTAATGAGGTACGGGCACTGTAGTGATGAGGTTACAGGTAATGAGGTACGGGCGCTGTAGTGATGAGGTTACAGGTGATGGAGGTATGGGCGCTGTAGTGATGAGGTTACAGGTGATGGAGGTACGGGCACTGTAGTGATGAGGTTACAGGTGATGGAGGTACGGGCACTGTAGTGATGAGGTTACAGGTAATGGAGGTACGGGCACTGTAGTGATGAGGTTACAGGTAATGAGGTAGGGGCACTGTAGTGATGAGGTTACAGGTGATGGAGGTACGGGCACTGTAGTGATGAGGTTACAGATGATGGAGGTACGGGCACTGTAGTGATGAGGTTACAGGTGATGGAGGTACGGGCACTGTAGTGATGAGGTTACAGGTGATGGAGGTACAGGCACTTTAGTGATGAGGTTACAGGTAATGGAGGTACGGGCACTGTAGTGATGAGGTTACAGGTGATGGAGGTACGGGCACTGTAGTGATGAGGTTACAGGTAATGAGGTACAGGCACTGTAGTGATGAGGTTACAGGTGATGGAGGTACGGGCGCTGTAGTGATGAGGTTACAGGTAATGAGGTACGGGCACTGTAGTGGTTAGGTTACAGGTGATGGAGGTACGGGCACTGTAGTGATGAGGTTACAGGTAATGAGGTACGGGCACTGTAGTGATGAGGTTACAGGTAATGAGGTACGGGCACTGTAGTGATGAGGTTACAGGTGATGGAGGTACGGGCACTGTAGTGATGAGGTTACAGGTAATGAGGTACGGGCACTGTAGTGGTGAGGTTACAGGTGATGGAGGTACGGGCACTGTAGTGATGAGGTTACAGGTAATGAGGTACGGGCACTGTAGTGATGAGGTTACAGGTGATGGAGGTACGGGCTCTGTAGTGATGAGGTTACAGGTGATGGAGGTACGGGCACTGTAGTGATGAGGTTACAGGTGATGGAGGTACGGGCACTGTAGTGATGAGGTTACAGGTGATGGAGGTACGGGCACTGTAGTGATGAGGTTACAGGTGATGGAGGTACGGGCACTGTAGTGATGAGGTTACAGGTGATGGAGGTACGGGCACTGTAGTGATGAGGTTACAGGTAATGAGGTACGGGCGCTGTAGTGATGAGGTTACAGGTGATGGAGGTACGGGCACTGTAGCGATGAGGTTACAGGTGATGGAGGTACGGGCACTGTAATGATGAGGTTACAGGTGATGGAGGAACGGGCACTGTAGTGATGAGGTTACAGGTGATGGAGGTAGAGGCACTGTAGTGATGAGGTTACAGGTAATGAGGTACGGGCGCTGTAGTGATGAGGTTACAGGTGATGAAGGTAGAGGCACTGTAGTGATGAGGTTACAGGTGATGAAGGTAGAGGCACTGTAGTGATGAGGTTACAGGTGATGGAGGTTCTGGCACTGTAGTGATGAGGTTACAGGTGATGGAGGTACGGGCACTGTAGTGATGAGGTTACAGGTGATGGAGGTACGGGCACTGTAGTGATGAGGTTACAGGTAATGAGGTACGGGCACTGTAGTGATGAGGTTACAGGTGATGGAGGTACGGCACTGTAGTGATGAGGTTACAGGTGATGGAGGTACGGGCACTGTAGTGATGAGGTTACAGGTGATGGAGGTATGGGCGCTGTAGTGATGAGGTTACAGGTAATGAGGTACGGGCACTGTAGTGATGAGGTTACAGGTGATGGAGGTACGGGCACTGTAGTGATGAGGTTACAGGTAATGAGGTACGGGCACTGTAGTGATGAGGTTACAGGTAATGAGGTACGGGCACTGTAGTGATGAGGTTACAGGTAATGAGGTACGGGCACTGTAGTGATGAGGTTACAGGTAATGAGGTACGGGCACTGTAGTGATGAGGTTACAGGTGATGGAGGTACGGGCACTGTAGTGATGAGGTTACAGGTAATGAGGTACGGGCACTGTAGTGGTTAGGTTACAGGTAATGAGGTACAGGCACTGTAGTGATGAGTTTACAGGTGATGGAGGTACGGGCACTGTAGTGATGAGGTTACAGGTAATGAGGTACGGGCACTGTAATGATGAGGTTACAGGTGATGGAGGTACGGGCACGGTAGTGATGAGGTTACAGGTAATGAGGTACGGGCACTGTAGTGGTTAGGTTACAGGTAATGAGGTACAGGCACTGTAGTGATGAGGTTACAGGTGATGGAGGTACGGGCACTGTAGTGATGAGGTTACAGGTAATGAGGTACGGGCGCTGTAGTGATGAGGTTTCAGGTGATGGAGGTACGGGCACTGTAGCGATGAGGTTACAGGTGATGGAGGTACGGGCACTGTAGCGATGAGGTTACAGGTGATGGAGGTACGGGCACTGTAGTGATGAGGTTACAGGTGATGGAGGTACGGGCACTGTAGTGATGAGGTTACAGGTGATGGAGGTACGGGCACTGTAGTGATGAGGTTACAGGTAATGAGGTACGGGCGCTGTAGTGATGAGGTTTCAGGTGATGGAGGTACGGGCACTGTAGCGATGAGGTTACAGGTGATGGAGGTACGGGCACTGTAGCGATGAGGTTACAGGTGATGGAGGTACGGGCACTGTAATGATGAGGTTACAGGTGATGGAGGAACGGGCACTGTAGTGATGAGGTTACAGGTGATGGAGGTAGAGGCACTGTAGTAATGAGGTTACAGGTAATGAGGTACAGGCGCTGTAGTGATGAGGTTACAGGTGATGAAGGTAGAGGCACTGTAGTGATGAGGTTACAGGTGATGGAGGTACGGGTATTGTAGTGGTTAGGTTACAGGTAATGAGGTACAGGCACTGTAGTGATGAGGTTACAGGTGATGGAGGTACTGGCACTGTAGTGATGAGGTTACAGGTGATGGAGGTATGGGCACTGTAGTGATGAGGTTACATGTGATGGAGGTACGGGCACTGTAGTGATGAGGTTACAGGTAATGAGTTATGGGCACTGTAGTGATGAGGTTACAGGTGATGGAGGTACGGCACTGTAGTGATGAGGTTACAGGTGATGGAGGTACGGGCACTGTAGTGATGAGGTTACAGGTGATGGAGGTATGGGCGCTGTAGTGATGAGGTTACAGGTAATGAGGTACGGGCACTGTAGTGATGAGGTTACAGGTGATGGAGGTACGGGCACTGTAGTGATGAGGTTACAGGTAATGAGGTAAGGGCACTGTAGTGATGAGGTTACAGGTAATGAGGTACGGGCACTGTAGTGATGAGGTTACAGGTGATGGAGGTACGGGCACTGTAGTGATGAGGTTACAGGTAATGAGGTACGGGCACTGTAGTGATGAGGTTACAGGTGATGGAGGTACGGGCACTGTAGTGATGAGGTTACAGGTAATGAGGTACGGGCACTGTAGTGATGAGGTTACAGGTAATGAGGTACGGGCACTGTAGTGATGAGGTTACAGGTGATGGAGGTACGGGCATTGTAGTGATGAGGTTACAGGTAATGAGGTACGGGCACTGTAGTGGTTAGGTTACAGGTAATGAGGTACAGGCACTGTAGTGATGAGGTTACAGGTGATGGAGGTACGGGCACTGTAGTGATGAGGTTACAGGTAATGAGGTACGGGCACTGTAATGATGAGGTTACAGGTGATGGAGGTACGGGCACGGTAGTGATGAGGTTACAGGTAATGAGGTACGGGCACTGTAGTGGTTAGGTTACAGGTAATGAGGTACAGGCACTGTAGTGATGAGGTTACAGGTGATGGAGGTACGGGCACTGTAGTGATGAGGTTACAGGTAATGAGGTACGGGCACTGTAGTGATGAGGTTACAGGTGATGGAGGGACGGGCACTGTAGTGATGAGGTTACAGGTAATGAGGTACGGGCACTGTAGTGATGAGGTTACAGGTAATGAGGTACGGGCACTGTAGTGATGAGGTTACAGGTGATGGAAGTACGGGTGCTGTAGTGATGAGGTTACAGGTAATGAGGTACGGGCACTGTAGTGGTTAGGTTACAGGTGATGGAGGTACGGGCACTGTAGTGATGAGGTTACAGGTAATGAGGTACGGGCACTGTAGTGATGAGGTTACAGGTAATGAGGTACGGGCACTGTAGTGATGAGGTTACAGGTGATGGAGGTACGGGCACTGTAGTGATGAGGTTACAGGTAATGAGGTACGGGCACTGTAGTGATGAGGTTACAGGTGATGGAGGTACGGGCTCTGTAGTGATGAGGTTACAGGTGATGGAGGTACGGGCACTGTAGTGATGAGGTTACAGGTGATGGAGGTACGGGCACTGTAGTGATGAGGTTACAGGTGATGGAGGTACGGGCACTGTAGTGATGAGGTTACAGGTGATGGAGGTACGGGCACTGTAGTGATGAGGTTACAGGTGATGGAGGTACGGGCACTGTAGTGATGAGGTTACAGGTGATGGAGGTACGGGCACTGTAGTGATGAGGTTACAGGTAATGAGGTACGGGCGCTGTAGTGATGAGGTTACAGGTGATGGAGGTACGGGCACTGTAGCGATGAGGTTACAGGTGATGGAGGTACGGGCACTGTAGCGATGAGGTTACAGGTGATGGAGGTACGGGCACTGTAATGATGAGGTTACAGGTGATGGAGGAACGGGCACTGTAGTGATGAGGTTACAGGTGATGGAGGTAGAGGCGCTGTAGTGATGAGGTTACAGGTAATGAGGTACGGGCGCTGTAGTGATGAGGTTACAGGTGATGAAGGTAGAGGCACTGTAGTGATGAGGTTACAGGTGATGGAGGTACGGGCACTGTAGTGATGAGGTTACAGGTGATGGAGGTACGGGTACTGTAGTGGTTAGGTTACAGGTAATGAGGTACAGGCACTGTAGTGATGAGGTTACAGGTGATGGAGGTACTGGCACTGTAGTGATGAGGTTTCAGGTGATGGAGGTACGGGCACTGTAGTGATGAGGTTACAGGTGATGGAGGTACGGGCACTGTAGTGATGAGGTTACAGGTAATGAGGTACGGGCACCGTAGTGATGAGGTTACAGGTGATGGAGGTACGGCACTGTAGTGATGAGGTTACAGGTGATGGAGGTACGGGCACTGTAGTGATGAGGTTACAGGTGATGGAGGTATGGGCGCTGTAGTGATGAGGTTACAGGTAATGAGGTACGGGCACTGTAGTGATGAGGTTACAGGTGATGGAGGTACGGGCACTGTAGTGATGAGGTTACAGGTAATGAGGTACGGGCACTGTAGTGATGAGGTTACAGGTAATGAGGTACGGGCACTGTAGTGATGAGGTTACAGGTGATGGAGGTACGGGCACTGTAGTGATGAGGTTACAGGTAATGAGTTACGGGCACTGTAGTGATGAGGTTACAGGTGATGGAGGTACGGGCACTGTAGTGATGAGGTTACAGGTAATGAGGTACGGGCACTGTAGTGATGAGGTTACAGGTAATGAGGTACGGGCACTGTAGTGATGAGGTTACAGGTGATGGAGGTACGGGCACTGTAGTGATGAGGTTACAGGTAATGAGGTACGGCACTGTAGTGGTTAGGTTACAGGTAATGAGGTACAGGCACTGTAGTGATGAGTTTACAGGTGATGGAGGTACGGGCACTGTAGTGATGAGGTTACAGGTAATGAGGTACGGGCACTGTAATGATGAGGTTACAGGTGATGGAGGTACGGGCACGGTAGTGATGAGGTTACAGGTAATGAGGTACGGGCACTGTAGTGGTTAGGTTACAGGTAATGAGGTACAGGCACTGTAGTGATGAGGTTACAGGTGATGGAGGTACGGGCACTGTAGTGATGAGGTTACAGGTAATGAGGTACGGGCACTGTAGTGATGAGGTTACAGGTGATGGAGGTACGGGCTCTGTAGTGATGAGGTTACAGGTGATGGAGGTACGGGCACTGTAGTGATGAGGTTACAGGTGATGGAGGTACGGGCACTGTAGTGATGAGGTTACAGGTGATGGAGGTACGGGCACTGTAGTGATGAGGTTACAGGTGATGGAGGTACGGGCTCTGTAGTGATGAGGTTACAGGTGATGGAGGTACGGGCACTGTAGTGATGAGGTTACAGGTAATGGAGGTACGGGCACTGTAGCGATGAGGTTACAGGTGATGGAGGTACGGGCACTGTAGCGATGAGGTTACAGGTGATGGAGGTACGGGCACTGTAATGATGAGGTTACAGGTGATGGAGGAACGGGCACTGTAGTGATGAGGTTACAGGTGATGGAGGTAGAGGCACTGTAGTGATGAGGTTACAGGTAATGAGGTACAGGCGCTGTAGTGATGAGGTTACAGGTGATGAAGGTAGAGGCACTGTAGTGATGAGGTTACAGGTGATGGAGGTACGGGTATTGTAGTGGTTAGGTTACAGGTAATGAGGTACAGGCACTGTAGTGATGAGGTTACAGGTGATGGAGGTACGGGCACTGTAGTGATGAGGTTACAGTTAATGAGGTACGGGCACTGTAGTGATGAGGTTACAGGTAATGAGGTACGGGCACTGTAGTGATGAGGTTACAGGTGATGGAGGTACGGGCACTGTAGTGATGAGGTTACAGGTAATGAGGTACGGGCACTGTAGTGGTGAGGTTACAGGTGATGGAGGTACGGGCACTGTAGTGATGAGGTTACAGGTAATGAGGTACGGGCACTGTAGTGATGAGGTTACAGGTGATGGAGGTACGGGCTCTGTAGTGATGAGGTTACAGGTGATGGAGGTACGGGCACTGTAGTGATGAGGTTACAGGTGATGGAGGTACGGGCACTGTAGTGATGAGGTTACAGGTGATGGAGGTACGGGCACTGTAGTGATGAGGTTACAGGTGATGGAGGTACGGGCACTGTAGTGATGAGGTTACAGGTGATGGAGGTACGGGCACTGTAGTGATGAGGTTACAGGTAATGAGGTACGGGCGCTGTAGTGATGAGGTTACAGGTGATGGAGGTACGGGCACTGTAGCGATGAGGTTACAGGTGATGGAGGTACGGGCACTGTAATGATGAGGTTACAGGTGATGGAGGAACGGGCACTGTAGTGATGAGGTTACAGGTGATGGAGGTAGAGGCACTGTAGTGATGAGGTTACAGGTAATGAGGTACGGGCGCTGTAGTGATGAGGTTACAGGTGATGAAGGTAGAGGCACTGAAGTGATGAGGTTACAGGTGATGGAGGTACGGGCACTGTAGTGATGAGGTTACAGGTGATGGAGGTACGGGTACTGTAGTGGTTAGGTTACAGGTAATGAGGTACAGGCACTGTAGTGATGAGGTTACAGGTGATGGAGGTACTGGCACTGTAGTGATGAGGTTACAGGTGATGGAGGTACGGGCACTGTAGTGATGAGGTTACAGGTGATGGAGGTACGGGCACTGTAGTGATGAGGTTACAGGTAATGAGGTACGGGCACTGTAGTGATGAGGTTACAGGTGATGGAGGTACGGCACTGTAGTGATGAGGTTACAGGTGATGGAGGTACGGGCACTGTAGTGATGAGGTTACAGGTGATGGAGGTATGGGCGCTGTAGTGATGAGGTTACAGGTAATGAGGTACGGGCACTGTAGTGATGAGGTTACAGGTGATGGAGGTACGGGCACTGTAGTGATGAGGTTACAGGTAATGAGGTACGGGCACTGTAGTGATGAGGTTACAGGTAATGAGGTACGGGCACTGTAGTGATGAGGTTACAGGTGATGGAGGTACGGGCACTGTAGTGATGAGGTTACAGGTAATGAGGTACGGGCACTGTAGTGATGAGGTTACAGGTGATGGAGGTACGGGCACTGTAGTGATGAGGTTACAGGTAATGAGGTACGGGCACTGTAGTGATGAGGTTACAGGTAATGAGGTACGGGCACTGTAGTGATGAGGTTACAGGTGATGGAGGTACGGGCACTGTAGTGATGAGGTTACAGGTAATGAGGTACGGGCACTGTAGTGGTTAGGTTACAGGTAATGAGGTACAGGCACTGTAGTGATGAGTTTACAGGTGATGGAGGTACGGGCACTGTAGTGAGGAGGTTACAGGTAATGAGGTACGGGCACTGTAATGATGAGGTTACAGGTGATGGAGGTACGGGCACGGTAGTGATTAGGTTACAGGTAATGAGGTACGGGCACTGTAGTGGTTAGGTTACAGGTAATGAGGTACAGGCACTGTAGTGATGAGGTTACAGGTGATGGAGGTACGGGCACTGTAGTGATGAGGTTACAGGTAATGAGGTACGGGCACTGTAGTGATGAGGTTACAGGTGATGGAGGTACGGGCTCTGTAGTGATGAGGTTACAGGTGATGGAGGTACGGGCACTGTAGTGATGAGGTTACAGGTGATGGAGGTACGGGCACTGTAGTGATGAGGTTACAGGTGATGGAGGTACGGGCACTGTAGTGATGAGGTTACAGGTGATGGAGGTACGGGCACTGTAGTGATGAGGTTACAGGTGATGGAGGTACGGGCACTGTAGTGATGAGGTTACAGGTAATGAGGTACGGGCGCTGTAGTGATGAGGTTTCAGGTGATGGAGGTACGGGCACTGTAGCGATGAGGTTACAGGTGATGGAGGTACGGGCACTGTAGCGATGAGGTTACAGGTGATGGAGGTACGGGCACTGTAATGATGAGGTTACAGGTGATGGAGGAACGGGCACTGTAGTGATGAGGTTACAGGTGATGGAGGTAGAGGCACTGTAGTAATGAGGTTACAGGTAATGAGGTACAGGCGCTGTAGTGATGAGGTTACAGGTGATGAAGGTAGAGGCACTGTAGTGATGAGGTTACAGGTGATGGAGGTACGGGTATTGTAGTGGTTCGGTTACAGGTAATGAGGTACAGGCACTGTAGTGATGAGGTTACAGGTGATGGAGGTACTGGCACTGTAGTGATGAGGTTACAGGTGATGGAGGTACGGGCACTGTAGTGATGAGGTTACATGTGATGGAGGTACGGGCACTGTAGTGATGAGGTTACAGGTAATGAGTTACGGGCACTGTAGTGATGAGGTTACAGGTGATGGAGGTACGGCACTGTAGTGATGAGGTTACAGGTGATGGAGGTACGGGCACTGTAGTGATGAGGTTACAGGTGATGGAGGTATGGGCGCTGTAGTGATGAGGTTACAGGTAATGAGGTACGGGCACTGTAGTGATGAGGTTACAGGTGATGGAGGTACGGGCACTGTAGTGATGAGGTTACAGGTAATGAGGTACGGGCACTGTAGTGATGAGGTTACAGGTAATGAGGTACGGGCACTGTAGTGATGAGGTTACAGGTGATGGAGGTACGGGCACTGTAGTGATGAGGTTACAGGTAATGAGGTACGGGCACTGTAGTGATGAGGTTACAGGTGATGGAGGTACGGGCACTGTAGTGATGAGGTTACAGGTAATGAGGTACGGGCACTGTAGTGATGAGGTTACAGGTAATGAGGTACGGGCACTGTAGTGATGAGGTTACAGGTGATGGAGGTACGGGCACTGTAGTGATGAGGTTACAGGTAATGAGGTACGGGCACTGTAGTGGTTAGGTTACAGGTAATGAGGTACAGGCACTGTAGTGATGAGGTTACAGGTGATGGAGGTACGGGCACTGTAGTGATGAGGTTACAGGTAATGAGGTACGGGCACTGTAATGATGAGGTTACAGGTGATGGAGGTACGGGCACGGTAGTGATGAGGTTACAGGTAATGAGGTACGGGCACTGTAGTGGTTAGGTTACAGGTAATGAGGTACAGGCACTGTAGTGATGAGGTTACAGGTGATGGAGGTACGGGCACTGTAGTGATGAGGTTACAGGTAATGAGGTACGGGCACTGTAGTGATGAGGTTACAGGTGATGGAGGGACGGGCACTGTAGTGATGAGGTTACAGGTAATGAGGTACGGGCACTGTAGTGATGAGGTTACAGGTAATGAGGTACGGGCACTGTAGTGATGAGGTGACAGGTGATGGAGGTACGGGCACTGTAGTGATGAGGTTACAGGTAATGAGGTACGGGCACTGTAGTGATGAGGTTACAGGTGATGGAGGTACGGGCACTGTAGTGATGAGGTTACAGGTAATGAGGTACGGGCACTGTAGTGATGAGGTTACAGGTAATGAGGTACGGGCACTGTAGTGATGAGGTTACAGGTGATGGAGGTAAGGGCACTGTAGTGATAAGGTTACAGGTGATGGAGGTACGGGCACTGTAGTGATGAGGTTACAGGCGATGGAGGTAAGGGCGCTGTAGTGATGAGGTTACAGGTGATGGAGGTACGGGCACTGTAGTGATGAGGTTACAGGTGATGGAGGTACGGGCACTGTAGCGATGAGGTTACAGGTGATGGAGGTACGGGCACTGTAGTAATGAGGTTACAGGTAATGAGGTACGGGCGCTGTAGTGATGAGGTTACAGGTAATGAGGTAGAGGCGCTGTAGTGATGAGGTTACAGGTGATGGAGGTACGGGCACTGTAGTGATGAGGTTACAGGTGATGGAGGTACGGGCTCTGTAGTGATGAGGTTACAGTTGATGGAGGTACGGGCACTGTAGTGATGAGGTTACAGGTGATGGAGGTACGGGCACTGTAGTGATGAGGTTACAGGTGATGGAGGTAAGGGCACTGTAGTGATAAGGTTACAGGTGATGGAGGTACGGGCACTGTAGTGATGAGGTTACAGGCGATGGAGGTAAGGGCGCTGTAGTGATGAGGTTACAGGTGATGGAGGTACGGGCACTGTAGTGATGAGGTTACAGGTGATGGAGGTACGGGCACTGTAGCGATGAGGTTACAGGTGATGGAGGTACGGGCACTGTAGTGATGAGGTTACAGGTAATGAGGTACGGGCGCTGTAGTGATGAGGTTACAGGTGATGGAGGTACGGGCTCTGTAGTGATGAGGTTACAGGTGATGGAGGTAGAGGCACTGTAGTGATGAGGTTACAGGTGATGTAGGTACGGGCTCTGTAGTGATTAGGTTACAGGTGATGGAGGTTACGGGCACTGTAGTGGTGAGGTTACAGGTGATGGAGGTAGAGGCACTGTAGTGATGAGGTTACAGGTGATGGAGGTACGGGCACTGTAGTGATGAGGTTACAGGTAATGAGGTACGGGCACTGTAGTGATGAGGTTACAGGTAATGAGGTACGGGCACTGTAGTGATAAGGTTACAGGTGATGGAGGTACGGGCACTGTAGTGATGAGGTTACAGGCGATGGAGGTAAGGGCGCTGTAGTGATGAGGTTACAGGTGATGGAGGTACGGGCACTGTAGTGATGAGGTTACAGGTGATGGAGGTACGGGCACTGTAGCGATGAGGTTACAGGTGATGGAGGTACGGGCACTGTAGTAATGAGGTTACAGGTAATGAGGTACGGGCGCTGTAGTGATGAGGTTACAGGTAATGAGGTAGAGGCGCTGTAGTGATGAGGTTACAGGTGATGGAGGTACGGGCACTGTAGTGATGAGGTTACAGGTGATGGAGGTACGGGCTCTGTAGTGATGAGGTTACAGTTGATGGAGGTACGGGCACTGTAGTGATGAGGTTACAGGTGATGGAGGTACGGGCACTGTAGTGATGAGGTTACAGGTGATGGAGGTAAGGGCACTGTAGTGATAAGGTTACAGGTGATGGAGGTACGGGCACTGCAGTGATGAGGTTACAGGCGATGGAGGTAAGGGCGCTGTAGTGATGAGGTTACAGGTGATGGAGGTACGGGCACTGTAGTGATGAGGTTACAGGTGATGGAGGTACGGGCACTGTAGCGATGAGGTTACAGGTGATGGAGGTACGGGCACTGTAGTGATGAGGTTACAGGTAATGAGGTACGGGCGCTGTAGTGATGAGGTTACAGGTGATGGAGGTACGGGCTCTGTAGTGATGAGGTTACAGGTGATGGAGGTAGAGGCACTGTAGTGATGAGGTTACAGGTGATGTAGGTACGGGCTCTGTAGTGATTAGGTTACAGGTGATGGAGGTACGGGCACTGTAGTGGTGAGGTTACAGGTGATGGAGGTAGAGGCACTGTAGTGATGAGGTTACAGGTGATGGAGGTACGGGCACTGTAGTGATGAGGTTACAGGTAATGAGGTACGGGCACTGTAGTGATGAGGTTACAGATGATGGAGGTACGGGCACTGTAGTGATGAGGTTACAGGTGATGGAGGTACGGGCACTGTAGTGATGAGGTTACAGGTGATGGAGGTACAGGCTCTGTAGTGATGAGGTTACAGGTGATGGAGGTACGGGCTCTGTAGTGATGAGGTTACAGGTGATGGAGGTAGAGGCACTGTAGTGATGAGGTTACAGGTGATGTAGGTACGGGCTCTGTAGTGATTAGGTTACAGGTGATGGAGGTACGGGCACTGTAGTGATGAGGTTACAGGTGATGGAGGTACGGGCACTGTAGTGATGAGGTTACAGGTGATGGAGGTATGGGCACTGTAGTGATGAGGTTACAGGTAATGAGGTACGGGCACTGTAGTGATGAGGTTACAGGTGATGGAGGTACGGGCGCTGTAGTGATGAGGTTACAGGTAATGAGGTACGGGCACTGTAGTGGTTAGGTTACAGGTGATGGAGGTACGGGCACTGTAGTGATGAGGTTACAGGTAATGAGGTACGGGCACTGTAGTGATGAGGTTACAGGTAATGAGGTACGGGCACTGTAGTGATGAGGTTACAGGTGATGGAGGTACGGGCACTGTAGTGATGAGGTTACAGGTAATGAGGTACGGGCACTGTAGTGGTGAGGTTACAGGTGATGGAGGTACGGGCACTGTAGTGATGAGGTTACAGGTAATGAGGTACGGGCACTGTAGTGATGAGGTTACAGGTGATGGAGGTACGGGCTCTGTAGTGATGAGGTTACAGGTGATGGAGGTACGGGCACTGTAGTGATGAGGTTACAGGTGATGGAGGTACGGGCACTGTAGTGATGAGGTTACAGGTGATTGAGGTACGGGCACTGTAGTGATGAGGTTACAGGTGATGGAGGTACGGGCACTGTAGTGATGAGGTTACAGGTGATGGAGGTACGGGCACTGTAGTGATGAGGTTACAGGTAATGAGGTACGGGCGCTGTAGTGATGAGGTTACAGGTGATGGAGTTACGGGCACTGTAGTGATGAGGTTACAGGTAATGAGGTACGGGTACTGTAGTGATGAGGTTACAGGTGATGGAGGTACGGGCACTGTAGCGATGAGGTTACAGGTGATGGAGGTACGGGCACTGTAGCGATGAGGTTACAGGTGATGGAGGTACGGGCACTGTAATGATGAGGTTACAGGTGATGGAGGAACGGGCACTGTAGTGATGAGGTTACAGGTGATGGAGGTAGAGGCACTGTAGTGATGAGGTTACAGGTATTGAGGTACGGGCGCTGTAGTGATGAGGTTACAGGTGATGGAGGTACGGGCACTGTAGTGATGAGGTTACAGGTGATGGAGGTATGGGCGCTGTAGTGATGAGGTTACAGGTAATGAGGTACGGGCACTGTAGTGATGAGGTTACAGGTGATGGAGGTACGGGCACTGTAGTGATGAGGTTACAGGTATTGAGGTACGGGCACTGTAGTGATGAGGTTACAGGTAATGAGGTACGGGCACTGTAGTGATGAGGTTACAGGTAATGAGGTACGGGCACTGTAGTGATGAGGTTACAGGTGATGGAGGTACGGGCACTGTAGTGATGAGGTTACAGGTAATGAGGTACGGGCACTGTAGTGATGAGGTTACAGGTAATGAGGTACGGGCACTGTAGTGATGAGGTTACAGGTGATGGAGGTACGGGCACTGTAGTGATGAGGTTACAGGTAATGAGGTACGGGCACTGTAGTGGTTAGGTTACAGGTAATGAGGTACAGGCACTGTAGTGATGAGTTTACAGGTGATGGAGGTACGGGCACTGTAGTGATGAGGTTACAGGTAATGAGGTACGGGCACTGTAATGATGAGGTTACAGGTGATGGAGGTACGGGCACGGTAGTGATGAGGTTACAGGTAATGAGGTACGGGCACTGTAGTGGTTAGGTTACAGGTAATGAGGTACAGGCACTGTAGTGATGAGGTTACAGGTGATGGAGGTATGGGCACTGTAGTGATGAGGTTACAGGTAATGAGGTACGGGCACTGTAGTGATGAGGTTACAGGTGATGGAGGTACGGGCACTGTAGTGATGAGGTTACAGGTAATGAGGTACGGGCACTGTAGTGATGAGGTTACAGGTAATGAGGTACGGGCACTGTAGTGATGAGGTTACAGGTGATGGAGGTACGGGCACTGTAGTGATGAGGTTACAGGTAATGAGGTACGGGCACTGTAGTGATGAGGTTACAGGTAATGAGGTACGGGCACTGTAGTGATGAGGTTACAGGTGATGGAGGTACGGGCACTGTAGTGATGAGGTTACAGGTAATGAGATACGGGCACTGTAGTGATGAGGTTACAGGTGATGGAGGTACGGGCACTGTAGTGATGAGGTTACAGGTAATGAGGTACGGGCGCTGTAGTGATGAGGTTACAGGTGATGGAGATACGGGCACTGTAGTGATGAGGTTATAGGTGATGGAGGTAGAGGCACTGTAGTGATGAGGTTACAGGTGATGTAGGTACGGGCTCTGTAGTGATTAGGTAACAGGTGATGGAGGTACGGGAACTGTAATGATGAGGTTACAGGTGATGGAGGTACGGGCACTGTAGTGATGAGGTTACAGGTGATGGAGGTACGGGCACTGTAGTGATGAGGTTACAGGTGATGGAGGTACAGGCTCTGTAGTGATGAGGTCACAGGTGATGGAGGTACGGGAACTGTAATGATGAGGTTACAGGTGATGGAGGTACGGGCACTGTAGTGATGAGGTTACAGGTGATGGAGGTACGGGCACTGTAGTGATGAGGTTACAGGTGATGGAGGTACGGGCTCTGTAGTGATGAGGTTACAGCTGATGGAGGTACGGGAACTGTAATGATGAGGTTACAGGTGATGGAGGTACGGGCACTGTAGTGATGAGGTTACAGGTGATGGAGGTACGGGCACTGTAGTGATGAGGATACAGGTGATGGAGGTACGGGCACTGTAATGATGAGGTTACAGGTAATGAGGTACGGGCACTGTAGTGATGAGGTTACAGGTGATGGAGGTACGGGCACTGTAGTGATGAGGTTACAGGTAATGAGGTACGGGCACTGTAGTGATGAGGTTACAGGTGATGGAGGTACGGGCACTGTAGTGGTTAGGTTACAGGTGATGGAGGTACGGGCACTGTAGTGGTGAGGTTACAGGTAATGAGGTACGGGCACTGTAGTGATGAGGTTACAGGTGATGGAGGTACGGGCACTGTAGTGATGAGGTTTCAGGTGATGGAGTTAGAGGCACTGTAGTGATGAGGTTACAGGTGGTGGAAGTACGGGCACTGTAGTGATGAGGTTACAGGTGATGGAGGTAGAGGCACTGTAGTGATGAGGTTACAGGTGATGGAGGTACGGGCACTGTAGTGATGAGGTTACAGGTGATGGAGGTACGGGCATTGTAGTGATGAGGTTACAGGTGATGGAGGTACGGGCACTGTAGTGATGAGGTTACAGGTGATGGAGGTAGAGGCACTGTAGTGATGAGGTTACAGGTGATGGAGGTACGGGCACTGTAGTGATGAGGTTACAGGTGATGGAGGTACGGGCATTGTAGTGATGAGGTTACAGGTGATGGAGGTACGGGCACTGTAGTGATGAGGTTACAGGTGATGGAGGTAGAGGCACTGTAGTGAAGAGGTTACAGGTGATGGAGGTACGGGCGCTGTAGTGATGAGGTTACAGGTGATGGAGGTACGGGCTCTGTAGTGATTAGGTTACAGGTGATGGAGGTACGGGCACTGTAGTGATGAGGTTACAGGTAATGAGGTAGGGGCACTGTAGTGGTGAGGTTACAGGGTATGGAGGTACGGGCACTGTAGTGATGAGGTTACAGGTGATGGAGGTACGGGCACTGTAGTGATGAGGTTACAGGTGATGGAGGTACGGGCACTGTAGTGATGAGGTTACAGGTGATGGAGGTACGGGCACTGTAGTGATGAGGTTACAGGTGATGGAGGTACGGGCACTGTAGTGATGAGGTTACAGGTGATGGAGGTACGGGCACTGTAGCGATGAGGTTACAGGTAATGGTGGTACAGGCACTGTAGTGATGAGGTTACAGGTGATGGAGGT
>NW_026968955.1:0-60921 GCF_028390025.1 Pseudophryne corroboree
TTATTCCCCCAGTGTTCCTCTTGTCCCCCCTCCCATTATTTCCCCTTTGTTCCTTCTGTTATTCCCCCTGTGTTCCTCTTGTCACCCCCCTTTATTCCCCCAGTGTTCCTCTTGTCTCCCCCCATTATTCACCCTTTGTTCCTTCTGCTATTCCCTCTGTGTTCCTCTTGTCATCCCCAGTTATTCCCACTGTGTTCTTCGTCATCCCCAGTTATTCTCCGTGTTCCTCTTGTCTCCCCCCGTTATTCCCTGTGTTCCTCTTGTCAGCCCCCGTTATTCCCCCAGTGTTTCTCTTGTCACCCCCCGTTATTCCCCCATTGTTTCACTTGTCACCCTCCGTTATTCCCCCAGTGTTCCTCTTGTCACCCCCCGTTTTTCCCCCAGTGTTCCTCTTGTCACCCCCCGTTATTCCCCCAGTGTTCCTCTTGTCACCCCCCGTTATTCACCCAGTGTTTCTCTTGTCACCCGCCGTTATTCCCCCAGTGTTCCTCTTGTCTCCCCCCGTTATTCCCCGTGTTCCTCTTGTCACCGCCGTTATTCCCCCAGTGTTTCTCTTGTCACCCCCCGTTGTTCCCCCAGTGTTTCTCTTGTCACCCCCCGTTATTCCCTTAGTGTTTCGCTTGCCTCCCCCCCGTTATTCCCCCAGTGTTCCTTTGTCACCCCCCAGTTATTCCCCCAGTGTTCCTCTTGTCCCCCCCATTATTTCCCCTTTGTTCCTTCTGTTATTCCCCGTGTTCCTCTTGTTTCCCCCCGTTATTCCCCCACTGTTCCTCTTGTCTCCCCCCAATATTCCCGCAGTGTTCCTCTTGTCTCCCCCCATTATTACCCCAGTGTTCCTCTTGTCTCCCCCCATTATTCCCCCTTTGTTCCTTCTGTTATTCCCTCTGTGTTCCTCTTGTCACCCCCCGTTTTCCCCCAGTGTTTCTATTGTCACCCCCCGTTATTCCCCCAGTGTTTCTCTTGTCACCCCCCGTTATTCCCCCAGTGTTCCTCTTGTCACCCCCCGTTATTCCCCCAGTGTTCCTCTTGTCACCCCCCGTTATTCCCCCAGTGTTCCTCTTGTCACCCTCGTTATTCCCCCAGTGTTTCTCTTGTCACCCCCCGTTATTCCCCCAGTGTTCCTCTTGTCTCCCCCCGTTATTCCCATGTGTTCCTCTTGTCAACCCCCATTATTCACCCAGTGTTTCTCTTGTCACCCCCCGTTATTCCCCCAGTGTTTCTCTTGTCACCCCCCGTTATTCCCCCAGTGTTTCTCTTGTCTCCCCCAGTTATTCCCCCAGTGTTCCTTTGTCACCCCCCGTTATTCCCCCAGTGTTCCTCATGTCCCCCCCCCCATTATTTCCCCTTTGTTCCTTCTGTTATTCCCCGTGTTCCTCTTGTCTCCCCCCGTTATTCCCCAAGTGTTCCTCTTGTCTCCCCCCATTATTCCCAGTGTTCCTCTTGTCTCCCCCCATAATTCCCCGTGTTCCTCTTGTCACCCCCCGTTATTCCCCCAGTGTTCCTCTTGTCCCCCCTCCCATTATTTCCCCTTTGTTCCTTCTGTTATTCCCCCTGTGTTCCTCTTGTCACCCCCCTTTATTCCCCCAGTGTTCCTCTTGTCTCCCCCCATTATTCACCCTTTGTTCCTTCTGCTATTCCCTCTGTGTTCCTCTTGTCATCCCCAGTTATTCCCACTGTGTTCTTCGTCATCCCCAGTTATTCTCCGTGTTCCTCTTGTCTCCCCCCGTTATTCCCTGTGTTCTTCTTGTCAGCCCCCGTTATTCCCCCAGTGTTTCTCTTGTCACCCCCCGTTATTCCACCAGTGTTTCTCTTGTCACCCTCCGTTATTCCCCCAGTGTTCCTCTTGTCACCCCCCGTTTTTCCCCCAGTGTTCCTCTTGTCACCCCCCGTTATTCCCCCAGTGTTCCTCTTGTCACCCCCCGTTATTCACCCAGTGTTTCTCTTGTCACCCGCCGTTATTCCCCCAGTGTTCCTCTTGTCTCCCCCCGTTATTCCCCGTGTTCCTCTTGTCACCCCCGTTATTCCCCCAGTGTTTCTCTTGTCACCCCCCGTTGTTCCCCCAGCGTTTCTCTTGTCACCCCCCGTTATTCCCTTAGTGTTTTGCTTGCCTCCCCCCCCGTTATTCCCCCAGTGTTCCTTTGTCACCCCCAGTTATTCCCCCAGTGTTCCTCTTGTCCCCCCCATTATTTCCCCTTTGTTCCTTCTGTTATTCCCCGTGTTCCTCTTGTTTCCCCCCGTTATTCCCCCACTGTTCCTCTTGTCTCCCCCCAATATTCCCCCAGTGTTCCTCTTGTCTCCCCCCATTATTACCCCAGTGTTCCTCTTGTCTCCCCCCATTATTCCCCCTTTGTTCCTTCTGTTATTCCCTCTGTGTTCCTCTTGTCATCCCCAGTTATTCCCCCAGTGTTCCTCTTGTCATCCCCAGTTATTCCCCCAGTGTTCCTCTTGTCATCCCCAGTTATTCCCCGTGTTCTTCTTGTCTCTCCCTGTTATTCCCCGTGTTCCTCTTGTCTCCCCCCATTATTCCCCCCTGTGTTCCTCTTGTCTCCCCCTATTATTCCCCCTGTGTTCCTCTTGTCTACCCCCCCCATTATTTCCCCTGTGTTCCTCTTGTCTCCCCCCCATTATTTCCCCTGTGTTCCTCTTGTCATCCCCAGTTATTCCCTCTGTGATCCTCTTGTCATCCCCAGTTATTCCCCGTGTTCCTCTTGTCTCCCCCCGTTATTCCCCGTGTTCCTCTTGTCACCCCCCGTTTTCCCCCAGTGTTTCTATTGTCACCCCCCGTTATTCCCCCAGTGTTTCTCTTGTCACCCCCCATTATTCCCCCAGTGTTTCTCTTGTCACCCCCCGTTATTCCCCCAGTATTCCTCTTGTCACCCCCCATTATTCACCCAGTGTACCTCTTGTCAACCCCCGTTATTCCCCCAGTGTTCCTCTTGTCACCCCCGTTATTTCCCCAGTGTTTCTCTTGTCACCCCTCGTTATTCCCCCAGTGTTCCTCTTGTCTCCCCCCGTTATTCCCCGTGTTCCTCTTGTCACCCCCCGTTATTCACCCAGTATTTCTCTTGTCACCCCCCGTTATTCCCCCAGTGTTTCTCTTGTCACCCCCCGTTATTCCCCCAGTGTTTCTCTTGTCTCCCCCAGTTATTCTCCCAGTGTTCCTTTGTCACCTCCCGTTATTCCCCCCAGTGTTCCTCATATCCCCCACCCATTATTTCCCTTGTTCCTTCTGTTATTCCCCGTGTTCCTCTTGTCTCCCCCCGTTATTCCCCCAGTGTTCCTCTTGTCTCCCCCCCATTATTCCCACAGTGTTCCTCTTGTCATCCCCAGTTATTCCCCCTTTGTTCCTTCTGTTATTCCCTCTGTGTTCCTCTTGTTATTCCCCCAGTGTTCCTCTTGTCATCCCCAGTTATTCCCTGTGTGTTCCCCTTGTCATCCCCAGTTATTCCCCCAGTGTTCCTCTTGTCTCCCCCAGTTATTCCCTGTGTTTCTCTTGTCACTCCCCGTTATTCCCCCAGTGTTTCTCTTGTCACCCCCGTTATTCCCCCAGTGTTCCTCTTGTCTCCCCCCATTATTCCCCTTGTGTTCCTCTTGTCTCCCCCCATTATTCCCCCTTTGTTCCTTCTGTTGTTATTCCCTCTGTGTTCCTCTTGTCATCCCCAGTTATTCCCCAAGTGTTCCTCTTGTCATCCCCAGTTATTCCCTCTGTGTTCCTCTTGTCATCCCCAGTTATTCCCCGTGTTCCTCTTGTCTCCCCCCGTTATTCCCCCAGTGTTCCTCTTGTCCCCCCCATTATTTCCTCTTTGTTCCTTCTGTTATTCCCCGTGTTCCTCTTGTCTCCCCCCGTTATTCCCCCTGTGTTCCTCTTGTCTCCCCCCATTATTCCCCCAGTGTTCCTCTTGCCACCCCCCGTTATTCCCCCAGTGTTCCTCATGTCCCCCCCCCATTATTTCCCCTTTGTTCCTTCTGTTATTCCCCGTGTTCCTATTGTCTCCCCCCGTTATTCCCCCAGTGTTCCTCTTGTCACCACCCCATTATTTCCCCTTTGTTCCCCCCGTTATTCCCCCAGTGTTCCTCTTGTCACCCCCCATTATTCCCCCAGTGTTCCTCTTGTCTCCCCCCATTACTCCCCCTTTGTTCCTTCTGCTATTCCCTCTGTGTTCCTCTTGTCATCCCCAGTAATTCCCTCTGTGTTCTTCGTCATCCCCAGTTATTCTCCGTGTTCCTCTTGTCTCCCCCCTTTATTCCCTGTGTTCCTCTTGTCAGCCCCCGTAATTGCCCCAGTGTTCCTCTTGTCACCCCCCGTTATTCCCTCTGTGTTCCTCTTGTCACCCCCCGTTATTCACCCAGTGTTTCTCTTGTCACCCGCCATTATTCCCCCAGTGTTCCTCTTGTCTCCCCCCGTTATTCCTTGTGTTCCTCTTGTCACCCCCGTTATTCCCTTAGTGTTTCGCTTGCCTCCCCCCGTTATTCCCCCAGTGTTCCTCTTGTCCCCCCCATTATTTCCCCTTTGTTCCTTCTGTTATTCCCCGTGTTCCTCTTGTCACCCCCCGTTATTACCCCAGTGTTCCTCTTGTCTCCCCCCATTATTTCCCCTTTGTTCCGTCTGTTATTCCCCCTGTGTTCCTCTTGTCACCCCCCGAAATTCCCCCAGTGTTCCTCTTGTCTCCACCCCCATTATTTCCCCTTTGTTCCTTCTGTTATTCCCCCTGTGTTCCTCTTGTCTACCCCTGTTATTCCCGCAGTGTTCCTCTTGTCACCCCCCGTTATTCCCCCAGTGTTCCTCTTGTCCCCCCTCCCATTATTTCCCCTTTGTTCCTTCTGTTATTCCCCCTGTGTTCCTCTTGTCACCCCCCTTTATTCCCCCAGTGTTCCTCTTGTCTCCCCCCATTATTCACCCTTTGTTCCTTCTGCTATTCCCTCTTGTCATCCCCATTTATTCCCACTGTGTTCTTCGTCATCCCCAGTTATTCTCCGTGTTCCTCTTGTCTCCCCCCGTTATTCCCTGTGTTCCTCTTGTCAGCCCCCGTTATTCCCCCAGTGTTTCTCTTGTCACCCCCCGTTATTCCCCCATTGTTTCTCTTGTCACCCTCCGTTATTCCCCCAGTGTTCCTCTTGTCACCCCCCGTTTTTCCCCCAGTGTTCCTCTTGTCACCCCCCGTTATTCCCCCAGTGTTCCTCTTGTCACCCCCCGTTATTCACCCAGTGTTTCTCTTGTCACCCGCCGTTATTCCCCCAGTGTTCCTCTTGTCTCCCCCCGTTATTCCCCGTGTTCCTCTTGTCACCCCCGTTATTCCCCCAGTGTTTCTCTTGTCACCCCCCGTTATTCCCTTAGTGTTTCGCTTGCCTCCCCCCCCGTTATTCCCCCAGTGTTCCTTTGTCACCCCCAGTTATTCCCCCAGTGTTCCTCTTGTCCCCCCCATTATTTCCCCTTTGTTCCTTCTGTTATTCCCCGTGTTCCTCTTGTTTCCCCCCGTTATTCCCCCACTGTTCCTCTTGTCTCCCCCCAATATTCCCGCAGTGTTCCTCTTGTCTCCCCCCATTATTACCCCAGTGTTCCTCTTGTCTCCCCCCATTATTCCCCCTTTGTTCCTTCTGTTATTCCCTCTGTGTTCCTCTTGTCACCCCCCGTTTTCCCCCAGTGTTTCTATTGTCACCCCCCGTTATTCCCCCAGTGTTTCTCTTGTCACCCCCCGTTATTCCCCCAGTGTTCCTCTTGTCACCCCCCGTTATTCCCCCAGTGTTCCTCTTGTCACCCCCCGTTATTCCCCCAGTGTTCCTCTTGTCACCCTCGTTATTCCCCCAGTGTTTCTCTTGTCACCCCCCGTTATTCCCCCAGTGTTCCTCTTGTCTCCCCCCGTTATTCCCATGTGTTCCTCTTGTCAACCCCCATTATTCACCCAGTGTTTCTCTTGTCACCCCCCGTTATTCCACCAGTGTTTCTCTTGTCACCCCCCGTTATTCCCCCAGTGTTTCTCTTGTCTCCCCCAGTTATTCCCCCAGTGTTCCTTTGTCACCCCCCGTTATTCCCCCAGTGTTCCTCATGTCCCCCCCCATTATTTCCCCTTTGTTCCTTCTGTTATTCCCCGTGTTCCTCTTGTCTCCCCCCGTTATTCCCCAAGTGTTCCTCTTGTCTCCCCCCATTATTCCCAGTGTTCCTCTTGTCTCCCCCCATAATTCCCCGTGTTCCTCTTGTCACCCCCCGTTATTCCCCCAGTGTTCCTCTTGTCCCCCCTCCCATTATTTCCCCTTTGTTCCTTCTGTTATTCCCCCTGTGTTCCTCTTGTCACCCCCCTTTATTCCCCCAGTGTTCCTCTTGTCTCCCCCCATTATTCACCCTTTGTTGCTTCTGCTATTCCCTCTGTGTTCCTCTTGTCATCCCCAGTTATTCCCACTGTGTTCTTCGTCATCCCCAGTTATTCTCCGTGTTCCTCTTGTCTCCCCCCGTTATTCCCTGTGTTCTTCTTGTCAGCCCCCGTTATTCCCCCAGTGTTTCTCTTGTCACCCCCCGTTATTCCCCCAGTGTTTCTCTTGTCACCCTCCGTTATTCCCCCAGTGTTCCTCTTGTCACCCCCCGTTTTTCCCCCAGTGTTCCTCTTGTCACCCCCCGTTATTCCCCCAGTGTTCCTCTTGTCACCCCCCGTTATTCACCCAGTGTTTCTCTTGTCACCCGCCGTTATTCCCCCAGTGTTCCTCTTGTCTCCCCCCGTTATTCCCCGTGTTCCTCTTGTCACCCCCGTTATTCCCCCAGTGTTTCTCTTGTCACCCCCCGTTGTTCCCCCAGTGTTTCTCGTGTCACCCCCCGTTATTCCCTTAGTGTTTTGCTTGCCTCCCCCCCCGTTATTCCCCCAGTGTTCCTTTGTCACCCCCAGTTATTCCCCCAGTGTTCCTCTTGTCCCCCCCATTATTTCCCCTTTGTTCCTTCTGTTATTCCCCGTGTTCCTCTTGTTCCCCCCCGTTATTCCCCCACTGTTCCTCTTGTCTCCCCCCAATATTCCCCCAGTGTTCCTCTTGTCTCCCCCCATTATTACCCCAGTGTTCCTCTTGTCTCCCCCCATTATTCCCCCTTTGTTCCCTCTGTTATTCCCTCTGTGTTCCTCTTGTCATCCCCAGTTATTCCCCCAGTGTTCCTCTTGTCATCCCCAGTTATTCCCCCAGTGTTCCTCTTGTCATCCCCAGTTATTCCCCGTGTTCTTCTTGTCTCTCCCTGTTATTCCCCGTGTTCCTCTTGTCTCCCACCATTATTCCCCCTGTGTTCCTCTTGTCTCCCCCTATTATTCCCCCTGTGTTCCTCTTGTCTACCCCCCCCATTATTTCCCCTGTGTTCCTCTTGTCTCCCCCCCATTATTTCCCCTGTGTTCCTCTTGTCATCCCCAGTTATTCCCTCTGTGATCCTCTTGTCATCCCCAGTTATTCCCCGTGTTCCTCTTGTCTCCCCCCGTTATTCCCCGTGTTCCTCTTGTCACCCCCCGTTTTCCCCCAGTGTTTCTATTGTCACCCCCCGTTATTCCCCCAGTGTTTCTCTTGTCACCCCCCATTATTCACCCAGTGTTTCTCTTGTCACCCCCCGTTATTCCCCCAGTATTCCTCTTGTCACCCCCCATTATTCCCCCAGTGTACCTCTTGTCACCCCCCGTTATTCCCCCAGTGTTCCTCTTGTCACCCCCGTTATTTCCCCAGTGTTTCTCTTGTCACCCCCCGTTATTCCCCCAGTGTTCCTCTTGTCTCCCCCCGTTATTCCCCGTGTTCCTCTTGTCACCCCCCGTTATTCACCCAGTATTTCTCTTGTCACCCCCCGTTATTCCCCCAGTGTTTCTCTTGTCACCCCCCGTTATTCCCCCAGTGTTTCTCTTGTCTCCCCCAGTTATTCTCCCAGTGTTCCTTTGTCACCTCCCGTTATTCCCCCCAGTGTTCCTCATATCCCCCACCCATTATTTCCCTTGTTCCTTCTGTTATTCCCCGTGTTCCTCTTGTCTCCCCCCGTTATTCCCCCAGTGTTCCTCTTGTCTCCCCCCCATTATTCCCACAGTGTTCCTCTTGTCTCCCCCAATTATTCCCCCTGTGTTCCTCTTGTCTCCCCCCGTTATTACCCCAGTGTTCCTCTTGTCTCCCCCCATTATTCCCCCTGTGTTCCTTCTGTTATTCCCTCTGTGTTCCTCTTGTCATCCCCAGTTAATCCCCAAGTGTTCCTCTTGTCCCCCCCGTTATTCCCCCAGTGTTCCTCTTGTCACCCCCAGCTATTCCCCCAGTGTTCCTCTTGTCTCCCCCCCATTATTTCCCCAGTGTTCCTTCTGTTATTCCCCCTGTGTTCCTCTTGTCACCCCCCGTTATTCCCCCAGTGTTCCTTTTGTCTCCACCCCATTATTTCCCCTTTGTTCCTTCTGTTATTCCCCCTGTGTTCCTCTTGTCTCCCCCCGTTATTCCCCTAGTGTTCCTCTTGTCACCCCCCGTTATTCCCCCAGTGTTCCTCTTGTCCCCCCTCCCATTATTTCCCCTTTGTTCCTTCTGTTATTCCCCCTGTGTTCCTCTTGTCTACCCCTGTTATTCCCCCAGTGTTCCTCTTGTCACCCCCCGTTATTCCCCCAGTGTTCCTCTTGTCCCCCCTCCCATTATTTCCCCTTTGTTCCTTCTGTTATTCCCCCTGTGTTCCTCTTGTCACCCCCCTTTAATCCCCCAGTGTTCCTCTTGTCTCCCCCCATTATTCCCCCTTTGTTCCTTCTGCTATTCCCTCTGTGTTCCTCTTGTCATCCCCAGTTATTCCCACTGTATTCTTCGTCATCCCCAGTTATTCTCCGTGTTCCTCTTGTCTCCCCCCGTTATTCCCTGTGTTCCTCTTGTCAGCCCCCGTTATTCCCCCAGTGTTTCTCTTGTCACCCCCCGTTATTCCCCCAGTGTTTCTCTTGTCACCCTCCGTTATTCCCCCAGTGTTCCTCTTGTCACCCCCCATTTTTCCCCCAGTGTTCCTCTTGTCACCCCCCGTTATTCCCCCAGTGTTCCTCTTGTCACCCCCCGTTATTCACCCAGTGTTTCTCTTGTCACCCCCCGTTATTCCCCCAGTGTTCCTCTTGTCTCCCCCCGTTATTCCCCGTGTTCCTCTTGTCACCCCCGTTATTCCCCCAGTGTTTCTCTTGTCACCCCCCGTTGTTCCCCCAGTGTTTCTCTTGTCACCCCCCGTTATTCCCTTAGTGTTTCGCTTGCCTCCCCCCCCCGTTATTCCCCCAGTGTTCCTTTGTCACCCCCAGTTATTCCCCCAGTGTTCCTCTTGTCCCCCCCATTATTTCCCCTTTGTTCCTTCTGTTATTCCCCGTGTTCCTCTTGTTTCCCCCCGTTATTCCCCCACTGTTCCTCTTGTCTCCCCCCATTATTCCCCCAGTGTTCCTCTTGTCTCCCCCCATTATTACCCCAGTGTTCCTCTTGTCTCCCCCCATTATTCCCCCTTTGTTCCTTCTGTTATTCCCTCTGTGTTCCACTTGTCATCCCCAGTTATTCCCCCAGTGTTCCTCTTGTCATCCCCAGTTATTCCCCCAGTGTTCCTCTTGTCATCCCCAGTTATTCCCCGATTTCTTCTTGTCTCCCCCTGTTATTCCCCGTGTTCCTCTTGTCTCCCCCCATTATTCCCCCTGTGTTCCTCTTGTCTCCCCCTATTATTCACCCTGTGTTCCTCTTGTCTACCCCCCCATTATTTCCCCTGTGTTCCTCTTGTCTCCCCCCCATTATTTCCCCTGTGTTCCTCTTGTCATCCCCAGTTATTCCCTCTGTGATCCTCTTGTCATCCCCAGTTATTCCCCGTGTTCCTCTTGTCTCCCCCCGTTATTCCCCGTGTTCCTCTTGTCACCCCCCGTTTTCCCCCAGTGTTTCTCTTGTCACCCCCCGTTATTCCCCCAGTGTTTCTCTTGTCACCGCCCCGTTATTTCCCCAGTGTTTCTCTTGTCACCCCCCGTTATTCCCCCAGTATTCCTCGTCACCCCCCATTATTCCCCCAGTGTACCTCTTGTCACCCCCCGTTATTCCCCCAGTGTTCCTCTTGTCACCCCCGTTATTCCCCCAGTGTTTCTCTTGTCACCCCCCGTTATTCCCCCAGTGTTCCTCTTGTCTCCCCCCGTTATTCCCCGTGTTCCTCTTGTCACCCCCCGTTATTCACCCAGTATTTCTCTTGTCACCCCCCGTTATTCCCCCAGTGTTTCTCTTGTCACCCCCGTTATTCCCCCAGTGTTTCTCTTGTCTCCCCCCGTTATTCTCCCAGTGTTCCTTTGTCACCCCCCGTTATTCCCCCCAGTGTTCCTCATATCCCCCACCCATTATTTCCCTTGTTCCTTCTGTTATTCCCCGTGTTCCTCTTATCTCCCCCCGTTATTCCCCCAGTGTTCCTCTTGTCTCCCCCCATTATTCCCACAGTGTTCCTCTTGTCTCCCCCCATTATTCCCCGTGTTCCTCTTGTCTCCCCCCGTTATTACCCCAGTGTTCCTCTTGTCTCCCCCCATTATTCCCCCTGTGTTCCTTCTGTTATTCCCTCTGTGTTCCTCTTGTCATCCCCAGTTATTCCCCAAGTGTTCCTCTTGTCCCCCCCGATATTCCCCCAGTGTTCCTCTTGTCACCCCCCGCTATTCCCCCAGTGTTCCTCTTGTCTCCCCCCCATTATTTCCCCTTTGTTCCTTCTGTTATTCCCCCTGTGTTCCTCTTGTCACCCCCCGTTATTCCCCCAGTGTTCCTCTTGTCTCCACCCCATTATTTCTCCTTTGTTCCTTCTGTTATTCCCCCTGTGTTCCTCTTGTCTCCCCCCGTTATTCCCCTAGTGTTCCTCTTGTCACCCCCCGTTATTCCCCCAGTGTTCCTCTTGTCCCCCCTCCCATTATTTCCCCTTTGTTCCTTCTGTTATTCCCCCTGTGTTCCTCTTGTCACCCCCCATTATTCCCCCAGTGTTCCTCTTGTCTCCCCCCATTATTCCCCCTATGTTCCTTCTGCTATTCCCTCTATGTTCCTCTTGTCATCCCCAGTTATTCCCTCTGCGTTCCTCGTCATCCCGTTATTCTCCGTGTTCCTCTTGTCTCCCCCTGTTATTCCCTGTGTTCCTCTTGTCACCCCCCGTTATTCCCCCAGTGTTTCTCTTGTCACCCCCCGTTATTCCCCCAGTGTTTCTCTTGTCACCCTCCGTTATTTCCCCAGTGTTCCTCTTGTCACCCCCCGTTATTCCCCCAGTGTTCCTCTTGTCGCCCCCCGTTATTCCACCAGTGTTTCTCTTGTCACCCCCCGTTATTCCCCCAGTGTTCCTCTTGTCTCCCCCCGTTATTCCCCATGTTCCTCTTGTCACCCCACGTTATTCCCCCAGTGTTTCTCTTGTCACCCCCCGTTGTTCCCCCAGTGTTTCTCTTGTCACCCCCCGTTATTCCCTTAGTGTTTCGCTTGCCTCCCCCCGTTATTCCCCCAGTGTTCCTTTGTCACCCCCCGTTATTCCCCCAGTGTTCCTCTTGTCCCCCTCCATTATTTCCCCTTTGTTCCTTCTGTTATTCCCCGTGTTCCTCTTGTTTCCCCCCGTTATTCCCCCAGTGTTCCTCTTGTCTCCCCCCATTATTCCCCCAGTGTTCCTCTTGTCTCCCTCCATTATTACCCCAGTGTTCCTCTTGTCTCCCCCCATTATTCCCCCTGTGTTCCTCTTGTCTCCCCCCATTATTACTCCAGTGTTCCTCTTGTCTCCCCCCATTATTCCCCCTTTGTTCCTTCTGTTATTCCCTCTGTGTTCCTCTTGTCTCCCCCCGTTATTCCCCGTGTTCCTCTTGTCTCCCCCCGTTATTCCCCGTGTTTCTCTTGTCTCCCCCCGTTATTCCCCGTGTTCCTCTTGTCACCCCCCGTTTTCCCCCAGTGTTTCTCTTGTCACCCCCCGTTATTCCCCCAGTGTTTCTCTTGTCACCCCCCGTTATTCCCCCAGTGTTTCTCTTGTCACCCCCCAGTATTCCTCTTGTCACCCCCCATTATTCCCCCAGTGTACCTCTTGTCACCCCCCGTTATTCCCCCAGTGTTCCTCTTGTCACCCCCGTTATTCCCCCAGTGTTTCTCTTGTCACCCCCCGTTATTCCCCCAGTGTTCCTCTTGTCTCCCCCCGTTATTCCCCGTGTTCCTCTTGTCACCCCCCGTTATTCACCCAGTATTTCTCTTGTCACCCCCCGTTATTCCCCCAGTGTTTCTCTTGTCACCCCCCGTTATTCCCCCAGTGTTTCTCTTGTCTCCCCCCGTTATTCTCCCAGTGTTCCTTTGTCACCCCCCCGTTATTCCCCCCAGTGTTCCTCATATCCCCCACCCATTATTTCCCTTGTTCCTTCTGTTATTCCCCGTGTTCCTCTTGTCTCCCCCCGTTATTCCCCCAGTGTTCCTCTTGTCTCCCCCCATTATTCCCACAGTGTTCCTCTTGTCTCCCCCCATTATTCCCCCTGTGTTCCTCTTGTCTCCCCCTGTTATTACCCCAGTGTTCCTCTTGTCTCCCCCCATTATTCCCCCTGTGTTCCTTCTGTTATTCCCTCTGTGTTCCTCTTGTCATCCCCAGTTATTCCCCAAGTGTTCCTCTTGTCCCCCCCGTTATTCCCCCAGTGTTCCTCTTGTCACCCTCCGCTATTCCCCCAGTGTTCCTCTTGTCTCCCCCCCATTATTTCCCCTTTGTTCCTTCTGTTATTCCCCCTGTGTTCCTCTTGTCACCCCCCGTTATTCCCCCAGTGTTCCTCTTGTCTCCACCCCATTATTTCCCCTTTGTTCCTTCTGTTATTCCCCCTGTGTTCCTCTTGTCTCCCCCCGTTATTCCCCTAGTGTTCCTCTTGTCACCCCCCGTTATTCCCCCAGTGTTCCTCTTGTCCCCCCTCCCATTATTTCCCCTTTGTTCCTTCTGTTATTCCCCCTGTGTTCCTCTTGTCACCCCCCATTATTCCCCCAGTGTTCCTCTTGTCTCCCCCCATTATTCCCCCTATGTTCCTTCTTCTATTCCCTCTGTGTTCCTCTTGTCATCCCCAGTTATTCCCTCTGCGTTCCTCGTCATCCCGTTATTCTCCGTGTTCCTCTTGTCTCCCCCCCATTATTTCCCCTGTGTTCCTCTTGTCTCCCCCCATTATTCCCCCTTTGTTCCTTCTGTTATTCCCCCAGTGTTCCTCTTGTCTCCCCCCCATTATTCCCTCTGTGTTCCTCTTGTCACCCCCCGTTATTCCCCCAGTGTTCCTCTTGTCACCCCCCGTTATTCCCCCAGTGTTCCTCTTGTCACCTCCGTTATTCCCCCAGTGTTTCTCTTGTCACCCCAGTTATTCCCCCAGTGTTCCTCTTGTCTCCCCCCGTTATTCCCCGTGTTCCTCTTGTCACCCCCGTTATACCCCCAGTGTTTCTCTTGTCACCCCCCGTTATTCCCCAGTGTTTCTCTTGTCACCCCCCGTTATTCCCCCAGTGTTCCTCTTGTCACCCCCCGTTATTCACCCAGTGTTTCTCTTGTCACCCGCCGTTATTCCCCGTGTTCCTCTTGTCACCCCCCGTTATTCCCCCAGTGTTTCTCTTGTCACCCCCCGTTGTTCCCCCAGTGTTTCTCTTGTCACCTCCCGTTATTCCCTTAGTGTTTCGCTTGCCTCCCCCCGTTATTCCAACAGTGTTCCTTTGTCACCCCCCGTTATTCCCCCAGTGTTCCTCTTGTCCCCCCCCATTATTTCCCCTTTGTTCCTTCTGTTATTCCCCGCGTTCCTCTTGTTTCCCCCCGTTATTCCCCCACTGTTCCTCTTGTCTCCCCCCATTATTCCCCCAGTGTTCCTCTTGTCTCCCCCCATTATTCCCTCTGTGTTCCTCTTGTCTCCCCCCGTTATTACCCCAGTGTTCCTCTTGTCCCCCCCCATTATTTCCCCTTTGTTCCTTCTGTTATTCCCCGCGTTCCTCTTGTTTCCCCCCGTTATTCCCCCACTGTTCCTCTTGTCTCCCCCCATTATTCCCCCAGTGTTCCTCTTGTCTCCCCCCATTATTCCCCCAGTGTTCCTCTTGTCTCCCCCCATTATTCCCCCAGTGTTCCTCTTGTCTCCCCCCATTATTCCCCCAGTGTTCCTCTTGTCTCCCCCCATTATTCCCTCTGTGTTCCTCTTGTCTCCCCCCGTTATTACCCCAGTGTTCCTCTTGTCCCCCCCCATTATTTCCCCTTTGTTCCTTCTGTTATTCCCCGCGTTCCTCTTGTTTCCCCCCGTTATTCCCCCACTGTTCCTCTTGTCTCCCCCCATTATTCCCCCAGTGTTCCTCTTGTCTCCCCCCATTATTCCCTCTGTGTTCCTCTTGTCACCCCCCGTTATTCCCCCAGTGTTTCTCTTGTCTCCCCCCGTTATTCCCCCAGTGTTCCTTTGTCACCCCCCGTTATTCCCCCAGTGTTCCTCATGCCCCCCCCCCATTATTTCCCCTTTGTTCCTTCTGTTATTCCCCGTGTTCCTCTTGTCTCCCCCCGTTATTCCCCCAGTGTTCCTCTTGTCTCCCCCCATTATTCCCAGTGTTCCTCTTGTCTCCCCCCATTATTCTCCCTGTGTTCCTCTTGTCGCCCCCCGTTATTACCCCAGTGTTCCTCTTGTCACCCCCCGTTATTCCCCCAGTGTTCCTCTTGCCACCCCCCGTTATTCCCCCAGAGTTCCTCATGTCCCCCCCCATTATTTCCCCTTTTTTCCTTCTGTTATTCCCCGTGTTCCTATTGTCTCCCCCCGTTATTCCCCCAGTGTTCCTCTTGTCTCCACCCCATTATTTCCCCTTTGTTCCTTCTGTTATTCCCCATGTGTTCCTCTTGTCACCCCCCATTATTCCCCCAGTGTTCCTCTTGTCTCCCCCCATTACTCCCCCTTTGTTCCTTCTGCTATTCCCTCTGTTTTCCTCTTGTCATCCCCAGTTATTCCCTCTGTGTTCTTCGTCATCCCCAGTTATTCTCCGTGTTCCTCTTGTCTCCCCCCGTTATTCCCTGTGTTCCTCTTGTCAGCCCCCGTAATTCCCCCAGTGTTCCTCTTGTCACCCCCCGTTATTCCCCCAGTGTTCCTCTTGTCACCCCCCCGTTATTCACCCAGTGTTTCTCTTGTCACCCGCCGTTATTTCCCCAGTGTTCCTCTTGTCTCCCCCCGTTATTCCCCGTGTTCCTCTTGTCACCCCCGTTATTCCCTTAGTGTTTCGCTTGCCTCCCCCCGTTATTCCCCCAGTGTTCCTCTTGTCCCCCCCATTATTTCCCCTTTGTTCCTTCTGTTATTCCCCGTGTTCCTCTTGTCATACCCAGTATTTCCCTCTGTGTTCCTCTTGTCATCCCCAGTTATTCCCCGTGTTCCTCTTGTCTCCCCCCATTATTTCCCCTGTGTTCCTCTTGTCTCCTCCCCATTATTTCCCCTGTGTTCCTCTTGTCATCCCCAGTTATTCCCTCTGTGTTCCTCTTGTCATCCCCAGTTATTCCCCGTGTTCCTCTTGTCTCCCCCCGTTATTCCTCCAGTAATTCTCTTGTCACCCCCCGTTATTCCCCCAGTAATTCTCTTGTCACCCCCCGTTATTCCCCCAGTGTTCCTCTTGTCACCCCCCGTTATTCCCCCAGTGTTCCTCTTGTCACACCCCCGTTATTCCCCCAGTGTTTCTCTTGTCATCCCCAGTTATTCCCCGTGTTCCTCTTGTCTCCCCCCGTTATTCCCCGTGTTCCTCTTGTCTCCCCCCGTTATTCCCCGTGTTTCTCTTGTCTCCCCCCCATTGTTCCCCCAGTGTTCCTCTTGTCACCCCCCCCATTATTTCCCCTGTGTTCCTCTTGTCATCCCCAGTTATTCCCCCTTTGTTCCTTCTGTTATTCCCTCTGTGTTCCTCTTGTTATTCCCCCAGTGTTCCTCTTGTCATCCCCAGTTATTCCCTGTGTGTTCCCCTTGTCATCCCCAGTTATTCCCCCAGTGTTCCTCTTGTCTCCCCCAGTTATTCCCTGTGTTTCTCTTGTCACTCCCCGTTATTCCCCCAGTGTTTCTCTTGTCACCCCCGTTATTCCCCCAGTGTTCCTCTTGTCTCCCCCCATTATTCCCCTTGTGTTCCTCTTGTCTCCCCCCATTATTCCCCCTTTGTTCCTTCTGTTGTTATTCCCTCTGTGTTCCTCTTGTCATCCCCAGTTATTCCCCAAGTGTTTCTCTTGTCATCCCCAGTTATTCCCTCTGTGTTCCTCTTGTCATCCCCAGTTATTCCCCGTGTTCCTCTTGTCTCCCCCCGTTATTCCCCCAGTGTTCCTCTTGTCCCCCCCATTATTTCCTCTTTGTTCCTTCTGTTATTCCCCGTGTTCCTCTTGTCTCCCCCCGTTATTCACCCAGTGTTTCTCTTGTCACCCGCCATTATTCCCCCAGTGTTCCTCTTGTCTCCCCCCGTTATTCCCTGTGTTCCTCTTGTCACCCCCGTTATTCCCTTAGTGTTTCGCTTGCCTCCCCCCGTTATTCCCCCAGTGTTCCTCTTGTCCCCCCCATTATTTCCCCTTTGTTCCTTCTGTTATTCCCCGTGTTCCTCTTGTCATCCCCAGTAATTCCCTCTGTGTTCCTCTTGTCATCCCCAGTTATTCCCCGTGTTCCTCTTGTCTCCCCCCATTATTTCCCCTGTGTTCCTCTTGTCATCCCCAGTTATTCCCTCTGTGTTCCTCTTGTCATCCCCAGTTATTCCCCGTGTTCCTCTTGTCTCCCCCCGTTATTCCCCCAGTAATTCTCTTGTCACCCCCCGTTATTCCCCCAGTAATTCTCTTGTCACCCCCCGTTATTCCCCCAGTGTTCCTCTTGTCACCCCCCGTTATTCCCCCAGTGTTCCTCGTCACTCCCCGTTATTCCCCCAGTGTTTCTCTTGTCATCCCCAGTTATTCCCCGTGTTCCTCTTGTCTCCCCCCGTTATTCCCCCTGTGTTCCTCTTGTCTCCCCCCATTATTCCCCCAGTGTTCCTCTTGCCACCCCCCGTTATTCCCCCAGTGTTCCTCATGTCCCCCCCCATTATTTCCCCTTTGTTCCTTCTGTTATTCCCCGTGTTCCTATTGTCTCCCCCCGTTATTCCCCCAGTGTTCCTCTTGTCACCACCCCATTATTTCCCCTTTGTTCCTTCTGTTATTCCCCCTGTGTTCCTCTTGTCACCCCCCATTATTCCCCCAGTGTTCCTCTTGTCTCCCCCCATTACTCCCCCTTTGTTCCTTCTGCTATTCCCTCTGTGTTCCTCTTGTCATCCCCAGTAATTCCCTCTGTGTTCTTCGTCATCCCCAGTTATTCTCCGTGTTCCTCTTGTCTCCCCCCTTTATTCCCTGTGTTCCTCTTGTCAGCCCCCGTAATTGCCCCAGTGTTCCTCTTGTCACCCCCCGTTATTCCCTCTGTGTTCCTCTTGTCACCCCCCGTTATTCACCCAGTGTTTCTCTTGTCACCCGCCATTATTCCCCCAGTGTTCCTCTTGTCTCCCCCCGTTATTCCCTGTGTTCCTCTTGTCACCCCCGTTATTCCCTTAGTGTTTCGCTTGCCTCCCCCCGTTATTCCCCCAGTGTTCCTCTTGTCCCCCCCATTATTTCCCCTTTGTTCCTTCTGTTATTCCCCGTGTTCCTCTTGTCATCCCCAGTAATTCCCTCTGTGTTCCTCTTGTCATCCCCAGTTATTCCCCGTGTTCCTCTTGTCTCCCCCCGTTATTCCCCCAGTGTTCCTCTTGTCCCCCCCATTATTTCCTCTTTGTTCCTTCTGTTATTCCCCGTGTTCCTCTTGTCTCCCCCCGTTATTCCCCCTGTGTTCCTCTTGTCTCCCCCCATTATTCCCCCAGTGTTCCTCTTGCCACCCCCCGTTATTCCCCCAGTGTTCCTCATGTCCCCCCCCCATTATTTCCCCTTTGTTCCTTCTGTTATTCCCCGTGTTCCTATTGTCTCCCCCCGTTATTCCCCCAGTGTTCCTCTTGTCACCACCCCATTATTTCCCCTTTGTTCCTTCTGTTATTCCCCCTGTGTTCCTCTTGTCACCCCCATTATTCCCCCAGTGTTCCTCTTGTCTCCCCCCATTACTCCCCCTTTGTTCCTTCTGCTATTCCCTCTGTGTTCCTCTTGTCATCCCCAGTAATTCCCTCTGTGTTCTTCGTCATCCCCAGTTATTCTCCGTGTTCCTCTTGTCTCCCCCCTTTATTCCCTGTGTTCCTCTTGTCAGCCCCCGTAATTGCCCCAGTGTTCCTCTTGTCACCCCCCGTTATTCCCTCTGTGTTCCTCTTGTCACCCCCCGTTATTCACCCAGTGTTTCTCTTGTCACCCGCCATTATTCCCCCAGTGTTCCTCTTGTCTCCCCCCGTTATTCCCTGTGTTCCTCTTGTCACCCCCGTTATTCCCTTAGTGTTTCGCTTGCCTCCCCCCGTTATTCCCCCAGTGTTCCTCTTGTCCCCCCCATTATTTCCCCTTTGTTCCTTCTGTTATTCCCCGTGTTCCTCTTGTCATCCCCAGTAATTCCCTCTGTGTTCCTCTTGTCATCCCCAGTTATTCCCCGTGTTCCTCTTGTCTCCCCCCATTATTTCCCCTGTGTTCCTCTTGTCATCCCCAGTTATTCCCTCTGTGTTCCTCTTGTCATCCCCAGTTATTCCCCGTGTTCCTCTTGTCTCCCCCCGTTATTCCCCCAGTAATTCTCTTGTCACCCCCCCGTTATTCCCCCAGTAATTCTCTTGTCACCCCCCGTTATTCCCCCAGTGTTCCTCTTGTCACCCCCCGTTATTCCCCCAGTGTTCCTCGTCACTCCCCGTTATTCCCCCAGTGTTTCTCTTGTCATCCCCAGTTATTCCCCGTGTTCCTCTTGTCTCCCCCCGTTATTCCCCCTGTGTTCCTCTTGTCTCCCCCCATTATTCCCCCAGTGTTCCTCTTGCCACCCCCCGTTATTCCCCCAGTGTTCCTCATGTCCCCCCCCATTATTTCCCCTTTGTTCCTTCTGTTATTCCCCGTGTTCCTATTGTCTCCCCCCGTTATTCCCCCAGTGTTCCTCTTGTCACCACCCCATTATTTCCCCTTTGTTCCTTCTGTTATTCCCCCTGTGTTCCTCTTGTCACCCCCCATTATTCCCCCAGTGTTCCTCTTGTCTCCCCCCATTACTCCCCCTTTGTTCCTTCTGCTATTCCCTCTGTGTTCCTCTTGTCATCCCCAGTAATTCCCTCTGTGTTCTTCGTCATCCCCAGTTATTCTCCGTGTTCCTCTTGTCTCCCCCCTTTATTCCCTGTGTTCCTCTTGTCAGCCCCCGTAATTGCCCCAGTGTTCCTCTTGTCACCCCCCGTTATTCCCTCTGTGTTCCTCTTGTCACCCCCCGTTATTCACCCAGTGTTTCTCTTGTCACCCGCCATTATTCGCCCAGTGTTCCTCTTGTCTCCCCCCGTTATTCCCTGTGTTCCTCTTGTCACCCCCGTTATTCCCTTAGTGTTTCGCTTGCCTCCCCCCGTTATTCCCCCAGTGTTCCTCTTGTCCCCCCCATTATTTCCCCTTTGTTCCTTCTGTTATTCCCCGTGTTCCTCTTGTCATCCCCAGTAATTCCCTCTGTGTTCCTCTTGTCATCCCCAGTTATTCCCCGTGTTCCTCTTGTCTCCCCCCATTATTTCTCCTGTGTTCCTCTTGTCTCCCCCCCATTATTTCCCCTGTGTTCCTCTTGTCATCCCCAGTTATTCCCTCTGTGTTCCTCTTGTCATCCCCAGTTATTCCCCGTGTTCCTCTTGTCTCCCCCCGTTATTCCCCCAGTAATTCTCTTGTCACCCCCCGTTATTCCCCCAGTAATTCTCTTGTCACCCCCCGTTATTCCCCCAGTGTTCCTCTTGTCACCCCCCGTTATTCCCCCAGTGTTCCTCGTCACTCCCCGTTATTCCCCCAGTGTTTATCTTGTCATCCCCAGTTATTCCCCGTGTTCCTCTTGTCTCCCCCCGTTATTCCCCGTGTTCCTCTTGTCTCCCCTCGTTATTCCCCGTGTTCCTCTTGTCTCCCCCCCATTATTCCCCCAGTGTTCCTCTTGTCACCCCCCCATTATTTCCCCTGTGTTCCTCTTGTCATCCCCAGTTAATCCCCCTTTGTTCCTTCTGTTATTCCCTCTGTGTTCCTCTTGTTATTCCCCCAGTGTTCCTCTTGTCATCCCCAGTTATTCCCTGTGTGTTCCCCTTGTCATCCCCAGTTATTCCCCCAGTGTTCCTCTTGTCTCCCCCGTTATTCCCTGTGTTTCTCTTGTCACTCACCGTTATTCCCCCAGTGTTTCTCTTGTCACCCCCGTTATTCCCCCAGTGTTCCTCTTGTCTCCCCCCATTATTCCCCCTGTGTTCCTCTTGTCTCCCCCCATTATTCCCCCTTTGTTCCTTCTGTTATTCCCTCTGTGTTCCTCTTGTCATCCCCAGTTATTCCCCAAGTGTTCCTCTAGTCATCCCCAGTTATTCCCTCTGTGTTCCTCTTGTCATCCACAGTTATTCCCAGTGTTCCTCTTGTCTCCCCCCGTTATTCCCCCAGTGTTCCTCTTGTCCCCCCCATTATTTCGTCTTTGTTCCTTCTGTTATTCCCCGTGTTCCTCTTGTCTCCCCCCGTTATTCCCCCTGTGTTCCTCTTGTCTCCCCCCATTATTCCCCCAGTGTTCCTCTTGTCCCCCCCATTATTTCCTCTTTGTTCCTTCTGTTATTCCCCGTGTTCCTCTTGTCTCCCCCCGTTATTCCCCCAGTGCTCCTCTTGTCTCCCCCCATTATTCCCCCAGTGTTCCTCTTGTCTCCCCCCCATTATTTACCCTGTGTTCCTCTTGTCTCCCCCCGTTATTCCCTGTGTTCCTCTTGTCTCCCCCCCGTTATTCCCCGTGTTCCTCTTGTCACCCCCCCGTTATTCCCCCAGTGTTTCTCGTCACCCCCCGTTATTCCCCCAGTGTTTCTCTTGTCACCCCCCCCCGTTATTCCCCCAGTGTTTCTCTTGTCCCCCCCCATTATTTCCCCTTTGTTCCTTCTGTTATTCCCCCTGTGTTCCTCTTGTCTCCCCCCGTTATTCCCCCAGTGTTCCTCTTGTCATCCCCAGTTATTCCCTCTGTGTTCCTCTTGTCACCCCCCGTTATTCACCCAGTGTTTCTCTTGTCACCCCCCGTTATTCACCCAGTGTTTCTCTTGTCACCCCCCGTTATTCCCCCAGTGTTTCTCTTGTCACCCCCCGTTATTCCCCCAGTGTTTCTCTTGTCACCCCCCCTTATTCCCCCAGTGTTCCTCTTGTCACCCCCGTTATTCCCCCAGTGTTCCTCTTGTCACCCCCCGTTATTCCCTCTGTGTTCCTCTTGTCATCCCCAGTTATTCCCCGTGTTCCTCTTGTCTCCCCCCGTTATTCCCCCAGTGTTCCTCTTGTCCCCCCCATTATTTCCTCTTTGTTCCTTCTGTTATTCCCCATGTTCCTCTTGTCTCCCCCCGTTATTCCCCCTGTGTTCCTCTTGTCTCCCCCCCATTATTCCCCAGTGTTCCTCTTGTCACCCCCCCGTTATTCACCCAGTGTTTCTCTTGTCACCCGCCGTTATTCCCCGTGTTCCTCTTGTCACCTCCCGTTATTCACCCAGTGTTTCTCTTGTCACCCCCCGTTGTTCCCCCAGTGTTTCTCTTGTCACCCCCCGTTATTCCCTTAGTGTTTCGCTTGCCTCCCCCCGTTATTCCAACAGTGTTCCTTTGTCACCCCCCGTTATTCCCCCAGTGTTCCTCTTGTCCCCCCCCATTATTTCCCCTTTGTTCCTTCTGTTATTCCCCGCGTTCCTCTTGTTTCCCCCCGTTATTCCCCCACTGTTCCTCTTTTCTCCCCCCATTATTCCCCCAGTGTTCCTCTTGTCTCCCCCCATTATTCCCTCTGTGTTCCTCTTGTCTCCCCCCGTTATTACCCCAGTGTTCCTCTTGTCTCCCCCCATTATTCCCCCTTTGTTCCTTCTGTTATTCCCTCTGTGTTCCTCTTGTCATCCCCAGTTATTCCCCCAGTGTTCCTCTTGTCATCCCCAGTAATTCCCTCTGTGTTCCTCTTGTCATCCCCAGTTATTCCCCGTGTTCCTCTTGTCTCCCCCAGTTATTCCCCGTGTTCCTCTTGTCTCCCCCCATTATTCCCTGTGTTCCTCTTGTCTCCCCCCATTATTCCCATGTGTTCCTCTTGTCTCCCCCCCATTATTTCCCCTGTGTTCCTCTTGTCTCCCCCCCATTATTTCCCCTGTGTTCCTCTTGTCATCCGGTTATTCCCTCTGTGTTCCTCTTGTCATCCCCAGTTTTTCCCCGTGTTCCTCTTGTCTCCCCCCGTTATTCCCCGTGTTTCTCTTGTCACCCCCCCGTTATTCCCCCAGTGTTCCTCTTGTCACCCCCCGTTATTCCCCCAGTGTTCCTCTTGTCTCCCCCCGTTATTCCCCTGTGTTCCTCTTGCCACCCCCCATTATTCCCCCAGTGTTTCTCTTATCACCCCCCGTTATTCCCCCAGTGTTTCTCTTGTCTCCCCCCGTTATTCCCCCAGTGTTCCTTTGTCACCCCCCGTTATTCCCCCAGTGTTCCTCATGCCCCCCCCATTATTTCCCCTTTGTTCCTTCTGTTATTCCCCGTGTTCCTCTTGTCTCCCCCCGTTATTCCCCCAGTGTTCCTCTTGTCTCCCCCCATTATTCCCAGTGTTCCTCTTGTCTCCCCCCCATTATTCTCCCTGTGTTCCTCTTGTCGCCCCCCGTTATTACCCCAGTGTTCCTCTTGTCACCCCCCGTTATTCCCCCAGTGTTCCTCTTGCCACCCCCCGTTATTCCCCCAGTGTTCCTCATGTCCCCCCCCCCCATTATTTCCCCTTTGTTCCTTCTGTTATTCCCCGTGTTCCTATTGTCTCCCCCCGTTATTCCCCAGTGTTCCTCTTGTCTCCACCCCATTATTTCCCCTTTGTTCCTTCTGTTATTCCCCCTGTGTTCCTCTTGTCACCCCCCATTATTCCCCCCAGTGTTCCTCTTGTCTCCCCCCATTACTCCCCCTTTGTTCCTTCTGCTATTCCCTCTGTGTTCCTCTTGTCATCCCCAGTTATTCCCTCTGTGTTCTTCGTCATCCCCAGTTATTCTCCGTGTTCCTCTTGTCCCCCCCCGTTATTCCCTGTGTTCCTCTTGTCAGCCCCCGTAATTCCCCCAGTGTTCCTCTTGTCACCCCCCGTTATTCCCCCCAGTGTTCCTCTTGTCACCCCCCGTTATTCACCCAGTGTTTCTCTTGTCACCCGCCGTTATTTCCCCAGTGTTCCTCTTGTCTCCCCCCGTTATTCCCCGTGTTCCTCTTGTCACCCCCGTTATTCCCTTAGTGTTTCGCTTGCCTCCCCCCGTTATTACCCCAGTGTTCCTCTTGTCCCCCCCATTATTTCCCTTTTGTTCCTTCTGTTATTCCCCGTGTTCCTCTTGTCATCCCCAGTAATTCCCTCTGTGTTCCTCTTGTCATCCCCAGTTATTCCCCGTGTTCCTCTTGTCTCCCCCCATTATTTCCCCTGTGTTCCTCTTGTCTCCCCCCCATTATTTCCCCTGTGTTCCTCTTGTCATCCCCAGTTATTCCCTCTGTGTTCCTCTTGTCATCCCCCGTTATTCCCCGTGTTCCTCTTGTCTCCCCCCGTTAATCCCCCAGTAATTCTCTTGTCACCCCCCGTTATTCCCCCAGTAATTCTCTTGTCACCCCCCGTTATTCCCCAGTGTTCCTCTTGTCACCCCCCGTTATTCCCCCAGTGTTCCTCTTGTCACCCCCCGTTATTCCCCCAGTGTTTCTCTTGTCATCCCCAGTTATTCCCCATGTTACTCTTGTCTCCCCCCGTTATTCCCCGTGTTCCTCTTGTCTCCCCCCGTTATTCCCCGTGTTCCTCTTGTCTCCCCCCGTTATTCCCCGTGTTCCTCTTGTCTCCCCCCCATTATTCCCCCAGTGTTCCTCTTGTCACCCCCCCATTATTTCCCCTGTGTTCCTCTTGTCATCCCCAGTTATTCCCCCTTTGTTCCTTCTGTTATTCCCTCTGTGTTCCTCTTGTTATTCCCCCAGTGTTCCTCTTGTCATCCCCAGTTATTCCCTGTGTGTTCCCCTTGTCATCCCCAGTTATTCCCCCAGTGTTCCTCTTGTCTCCCCCAGTTATTCCCTGTGTTTCTCTTGTCACTCCCCGTTATTCCCCCAGTGTTTCTCTTGTCACCCCCGTTATTCCCCCAGTGTTCCTCTTGTCTCCCCCCATTATTCCCCTTGTGTTCCTCTTGTCTCCCCCCATTATTCCCCCTTTGTTCCTTCTGTTGTTATTCCCTCTGTGTTCCTCTTGTCATCCCCAGTTATTCCCCACGTGTTCCTCTTGTCATCCCCAGTTATTCCCTCTGTGTTCCTCTTGTCATCCCCAGTTATTCCCCGTGTTCCTCTTGTCTCCCCGTTATTCCCCCAGTGTTCCTCTTGTCCCCCCCATTATTTCCTCTTTGTTCCTTCTGTTATTCCCCGTGTTCCTCTTGTCTCCCCCCGTTATTCCCCCTGTGTTCCTCTTGTCTCCCCCCATTATTCCCCCAGTGTTCCTCTTGCCACCCCCCGTTATTCCCCCAGTGTTCCTCATGTCCCCCCCCCCATTATTTCCCCTTTGTTCCTTCTGTTATTCCCCGTGTTCCTATTGTCTCCCCCCGTTATTCCCCCAGTGTTCCTCTTGTCACCACCCCATTATTTCCCCTTTGTTCCTTCTGTTATTCCCCCTGTGTTCCTCTTGTCACCCCCCATTATTCCCCCAGTGTTCCTCTTGTCTCCCCCCATTACTCCCCCTTTGTTCCTTCTGCTATTCCCTCTGTGTTCCTCTTGTCATCCCCAGTAATTCCCTCTGTGTTCTTCGTCATCCCCAGTTATTCTCCGTGTTCCTCTTGTCTCCCCCCGTTATTCCCTGTGTTCCTCTTGTCAGCCCCCGTAATTGCCCCAGTGTTCCTCTTGTCACCCCCCGTTATTCCCCCAGTGTTCCTCTTGTCACCCCCCCGTTATTCACCCAGTGTTTCTCTTGTCACCCGCCGTTATTCCCCCAGTGTTCCTCTTGTCTCCCCCCGTTATTCCCCGTGTTCCTCTTGTCACCCCCGTTATTCCCTTAGTGTTTCGCTTGCCTCCCCCCGTTATTCCCCCAGTGTTCCTCTTGTCCCCCCCATTATTTCCCCTTTGTTCCTTCTGTTATTCCCCGTGTTCCTCTTGTCATCCCCAGTAATTCCCTCTGTGTTCCTCTTGTCATCCCCAGTTATTCCCCGTGTTCCTCTTGTCTCCCCCCATTATTTCCCCTGTGTTCCTCTTGTCTCCCCCCCATTATTTCCCCTGTGTTCCTCTTGTCATCCCCAGTTATTCCCTCTGTGTTCCTCTTGTCATCCCCAGTTATTCCCCGTGTTCCTCTTGTCTCCCCCCGTTATTCCCCCAGTAATTCTCTTGTCACCCCCCGTTATTCCCCCAGTAATTCTCTTGTCACCCCCCGTTATTCCCCCAGTGTTCCTCTTGTCACCCCCCCCGTTATTCCCCCAGTGTTCCTCGTCACTCCCCGTTATTCCCCCAGTGTTTCTCTTGTCATCCCCAGTTATTCCCCGTGTTCCTCTTGTCTCCCCCCGTTATTCCCCGTGTTCCTCTTGTCTCCCCCCGTTATTCCCCGTGTTCCTCTTGTCTCCCCCCCATTATTCCCCCAGTGTTCCTCTTGTCACCCCCCCCATTATTTCCCCTGTGTTCCTCTTGTCATCCCCAGTTATTCCCCCTTTGTTCCTTCTGTTATTCCCTCTGTGTTCCTCTTGTTATTCCCCCAGTGTTCCTCTTGTCATCCCCAGATATTCCCTGTGTGTTCCCCTTGTCATCCCCAGTTATTCCCCCAGTGTTCCTCTTGTCTCCCCCCGTTATTCCCTGTGTTTCTCTTGTCACTCACCGTTATTCCCCCAGTGTTTCTCTTGTCACCCCCGTTATTCCCCCAGTGTTCCTATTGTCTCCCCCCATTATTCCCCTTGTGTTCCTCTTGTCTCCCCCCATTATTCCCCCTTTGTTCCTTCTGTTATTCCCTCTGTGTTCCTCTTGTCATCCCCAGTTATTCCCCAAGTGTTCCTCTAGTCATCCCCAGTTATTCCCTCTGTGTTCCTCTTGTCATCCCCAGTTATTCCCCGTGTTCCTCTTGTCTCCCCCCGTTATTCCCCCAGTGTTCCTCTTGTCCCCCCCATTATTTCCTCTTTGTTCCTTCTGTTATTCCCCGTGTTCCTCTTGTCTCCCCCCGTTATTCCCCCTGTGTTCCTCTTGTCTCCCCCCATTATTCCCCCAGTGTTCCTCTTGTCCCCCCCATTATTTCCTCTTTGTTCCTTCTGTTATTCCCCGTGTTCCTCTTGTCTCCCCTCGTTATTCCCCCAGTGCTCCTCTTGTCTCCCCCCATTATTCCCCCAGTGTTCCTCTTGTCTCCCCCCCATTATTTACCCTGTGTTCCTCTTGTCTCCCCCCCATTATTTCCCCAGTGTTCCTCTTGTATCCCCCCATTATTCCCTGTGTTCCTCTTGTCTCCCCCCGTTATTCCCTGTGTTCCTCTTGTCTCCCCCCGTTATTCCCCGTGTTCCTCTTGTCACCCCCCGTTATTCCCCCAGTGTTTCTCGTCACCCCCCGTTATTCCCCCAGTGTTTCTCTTGTCACCCCTGCGTTATTCCCCCAGTGTTTCTCTTGTCACCCCCCCGTTATTCCCCCAGTGTTCCTCTTGTCTCCCCCCCATTATTTCCCATTTGTTCCTTCTGTTACTCCCCCTGTGTTCCTCTTGTCACCTCCCGTTATTCCCTTAGTGTTCCTCTTGTCCCCCCCCATTATTTCCCCTTTGTTCCTTCTGTTATTCCCCCTGTGTTCCTCTTGTCTCCCCCCGTTATTCCCCCAGTGTTCCACTTGTCATCCCCAGTTATTCCCTCTGTGTTCCTCGTCACCCCCCGTTATTCACCCAGTGTTTCTCTTGTCACCCCCCGTTATTCCCCCAGTGTTTCTCTTGTCACCCCCCGTTATTCCCCCAGTGTTTCTCTTGTCACACCCCGTTATTCCCCCAGTGTTTCTCTTGTCACCCCCGTTATTCCCCCAGTGTTCCTCTTTTTACCCCCCCGTTATTCCCTCTGTGTTCCTCTTGTCATCCCCAGTTATTCCCCGTGTTCCTCTTGTCTCCCCCCGTTATTCCCCCAGTGTTCCTCTTGTCCCCCCCATTTTTTCCTCTTTGTTCCTTCTGTTATTCCCCATGTTCCTCTTGTCTCCCCCCGTTATTCCCCGTGTGTTCCTCTTGTCTCCCCCCATTATTCCCCCAGTGTTCCTCTTGTCCCCCCCATTATTTCCTCTTTGTTCCTTCTGTTATTCCCCGTGTTCCTCTTGTCTCCCCCCGTTATTCCCCCAGTGTTCCTCTTGTCTCCCCCCATTATTCCCAGTGTTCCTCTTGTCTCCCCCCATTATTCTCCCTGTGTTCCTCTTGTCGCCCCCCGTTATTACCCCAGTGTTCCTCTTGTCACCCCCCGTTATTCCCCCAGTGTTCCTCTTGCCACCCCCCGTTATTCCCCCAGTGTTCCTCATGTCCCCCCCCCCCATTATTTCCCCTTTGTTCCTTCTGTTATTCCCCGTGTTCCTATTGTCTCCCCCCGTTATTCCCCCAGTGTTCCTCTTGTCTCCACCCCATTATTTCCCCTTTGTTCCTTCTGTTATTCCCCCTGTGTTCCTCTTGTCACCCCCCATTATTCCCCCAGTGTTCCTCTTGTCTCCCCCCATTACTCCCCCTTTGTTCCTTCTGCTATTCCCTCTGTGTTCCTCTTGTCATCCCCAGTTATTCCCTCTGTGTTCTTCGTCATCCCCAGTTATTCTCCGTGTTCCTCTTGTCCCCCCCCGTTATTCCCTGTGTTCCTCTTGTCAGCCCCCGTAATTCCCCCAGTGTTCCTCTTGTCACCCGCCGTTATTTCCCCAGTGTTCCTCTTGTCTCCCCCCGTTATTCCCCGTGTTCCTCTTGTCACCCCCGTTATTCCCTTAGTGTTTCGCTTGCCTCCCCCCGTTATTACCCCAGTGTTCCTCTTGTCCCCCCCATTATTTCCCTTTTGTTCCTTCTGTTATTCCCCGTGTTCCTCTTGTCATCCCCAGTAATTCCCTCTGTGTTCCTCTTGTCATCCCCAGTTATTCCCCGTGTTCCTCTTGTCTCCCCCCATTATTTCCCCTGTGTTCCTCTTGTCTCCCCCCCATTATTTCCCCTGTGTTCCTCTTGTCATCCCCAGTTATTCCCTCTGTGTTCCTCTTGTCATCCCCAGTTATTCCCCGTGTTCCTCTTGTCTCCCCCCGTTAATCCCCCAGTAATTCTCTTGTCACCCCCCGTTATTCCCCCAGTAATTCTCTTGTCACCCCCCGTTATTCCCCCAGTGTTCCTCTTGTCACCCCCCGTTATTCCCCCAGTGTTCCTCTTGTCACCCCCCGTTATTCCCCCAGTGTTTCTCTTGTCATCCCCAGTTATTCCCCATGTTACTCTTGTCTCCCCCCGTTATTCCCCGTGTTCCTCTTGTCTCCCCCCGTTATTCCCCGTGTTCCTCTTGTCTCCCCCCGTTATTCCCCGTGTTCCTCTTGTCTCCCCCCCATTATTCCCCCAGTGTTCCTCTTGTCACCTCCCCATTATTTCCCCTGTGTTCCTCTTGTCATCCCCAGTTATTCCCCCTTTGTTCCTTCTGTTATTCCCTCTGTGTTCCTCTTGTTATTCCCCCAGTGTTCCTCTTGTCATCCCCAGTTATTCCCTGTGTGTTCCCCTTGTCATCCCCAGTTATTCCCCCAGTGTTCCTCTTGTCTCCCCCAGTTATTCCCTGTGTTTCTCTTGTCACTCCCCGTTATTCCCCCAGTGTTTCTCTTGTCACCCCCGTTATTCCCCCAGTGTTCCTCTTGTCTCCCCCCATTATTCCCCTTGTGTTCCTCTTGTCTCCCCCCATTATTCCCCCTTTGTTCCTTCTGTTGTTATTCCCTCTGTGTTCCTCTTGTCATCCCCAGTTATTCCCCACGTGTTCCTCTTGTCATCCCCAGTTATTCCCTCTGTGTTCCTCTTGTCATCCCCAGTTATTCCCCGTGTTCCTCTTGTCTCCCCGTTATTCCCCCAGTGTTCCTCTTGTCCCCCCCATTATTTCCTCTTTGTTCCTTCTGTTATTCCCCGTGTTCCTCTTGTCTCCCCCCGTTATTCCCCCTGTGTTCCTCTTGTCTCCCCCCATTATTCCCCCAGTGTTCCTCTTGCCACCCCCCGTTATTCCCCCAGTGTTCCTCATGTCCCCCCCCCCATTATTTCCCCTTTGTTCCTTCTGTTATTCCCCGTGTTCCTATTGTCTCCCCCCGTTATTCCCCCAGTGTTCCTCTTGTCACCACCCCATTATTTCCCCTTTGTTCCTTCTGTTATTCCCCCTGTGTTCCTCTTGTCACCCCCCATTATTCCCCCAGTGTTCCTCTTGTCTCCCCCCATTACTCCCCCTTTGTTCCTTCTGCTATTCCCTCTGTGTTCCTCTTGTCATCCCCAGTAATTCCCTCTGTGTTCTTCGTCATCCCCAGTTATTCTCCGTGTTCCTCTTGTCTCCCCCCGTTATTCCCTGTGTTCCTCTTGTCAGCCCCCGTAATTGCCCCAGTGTTCCTCTTGTCACCCCCCGTTATTCCCCCAGTGTTCCTCTTGTCACCCCCCGTTATTCACCCAGTGTTTCTCTTGTCACCCGCCGTTATTCCCCCAGTGTTCCTCTTGTCTCCCCCCGTTATTCCCCGTGTTCCTCTTGTCACCCCCGTTATTCCCTTAGTGTTTCGCTTGCCTCCCCCCGTTATTCCCCCAGTGTTCCTCTTGTCCCCCCCATTATTTCCCCTTTGTTCCTTCTGTTATTCCCCGTGTTCCTCTTGTCATCCCCAGTAATTCCCTCTGTGTTCCTCTTGTCATCCCCAGTTATTCCCCGTGTTCCTCTTGTCTCCCCCCATTATTTCCCCTGTGTTCCTCTTGTCTCCCCCCCATTATTTCCCCTGTGTTCCTCTTGTCATCCCCAGTTATTCCCTCTGTGTTCCTCTTGTCATCCCCAGTTATTCCCCGTGTTCCTCTTGTCTCCCCCCGTTATTCCCCCAGTAATTCTCTTGTCACCCCCCGTTATTCCCCCAGTAATTCTCTTGTCACCCCCCGTTATTCCCCCAGTGTTCCTCTTGTCACCCCCCCGTTATTCCCCCAGTGTTCCTCGTCACTCCCCGTTATTCCCCCAGTGTTTCTCTTGTCATCCCCAGTTATTCCCCGTGTTCCTCTTGTCTCCCCCCGTTATTCCCCGTGTTCCTCTTGTCTCCCCCCGTTATTCCCCGTGTTCCTCTTGTCTCCCCCCCATTATTCCCCCAGTGTTCCTCTTGTCACCCCCCCCATTATTTCCCCTGTGTTCCTCTTGTCATCCCCAGTTATTCCCCCTTTGTTCCTTCTGTTATTCCCTCTGTGTTCCTCTTGTTATTCCCCCAGTGTTCCTCTTGTCATCCCCAGATATTCCCTGTGTGTTCCCCTTGTCATCCCCAGTTATTCCCCCAGTGTTCCTCTTGTCTCCCCCCGTTATTCCCTGTGTTTCTCTTGTCACTCACCGTTATTCCCCCAGTGTTTCTCTTGTCATCCCCAGTTATTCCCCCAGTGTTCCTCTTGTCTCCCCCCGTTATTCCCTGTGTTTCTCTTGTCACTCACCGTTATTCCCCCAGTGTTTCTCTTGTCACCCCCATTATTCCCACAGTGTTCCTCTTGTCTCCCTCCATTATTCCTTCTGTTATTCCCTCTGTGTTCCTCTTGTCATCCCCAGTTATTCCCCAAGTGTTCCTCTAGTCATCCCCAGTTATTCCCTCTGTGTTCCTCTTGTCATCCCCAGTTATTCCCCGTGTTCCTCTTGTCTCCCCCCGTTATTCCCCCAGTGTTCCTCTTGTCCCCCCCATTATTTCCTCTTTGTTCCTTCTGTTATTCCCCGTGTTCCTCTTGTCTCCCCCCGTTATTCCCCCTGTGTTCCTCTTGTCTCCCCCCATTATTCCCCCAGTGTTCCTCTTGTCCCCCCCATTATTTCCTCTTTGTTCCTTCTGTTATTCCCCGTGTTCCTCTTGTCTCCCCTCGTTATTCCCCCAGTGCTCCTCTTGTCTCCCCCCATTATTCCCCCAGTGTTCCTCTTGTCTCCCCCCCATTATTTACCCTGTGTTCCTCTTGTCTCCCCCCCATTATTTCCCCAGTGTTCCTCTTATCATCCCAAGTTATTCCCTCTGTGTTCCTCTTGTCTCCCCCCGTTATTCCCTGTGTTCCTCTTGTCTCCCCCCGTTATTCCCCGTGTTCCTCTTGTCACCCCCCGTTATTCCCCCAGTGTTTCTCGTCACCCCCCGTTATTCCCCCAGTGTTTCTCTTGTCACCCCCGCGTTATTCCCCCAGTGTTTCTCTTGTCACCCCCCCGTTATTCCCCCAGTGTTCCTCTTGTCTCCCCCCCATTATTTCCCATTTGTTCCTTCTGTTACTCCCCCTGTGTTCCTCTTGTCACCTCCCGTTATTCCCTTAGTGTTCCTCTTGTCCCCCCCCATTATTTCCCCTTTGTTCCTTCTGTTATTCCCCCTGTGTTCCTCTTGTCTCCCCCCGTTATTCCCCCAGTGTTCCACTTGTCATCCCCAGTTATTCCCTCTGTGTTCCTCGTCACCCCCCGTTATTCACCCAGTGTTTCTCTTGTCACCCCCCGTTATTCCCCCAGTGTTTCTCTTGTCACCCCCCGTTATTCCCCCAGTGTTTCTCTTGTCACACCCCGTTATTCCCCCAGTGTTTCTCTTGTCACCCCCCGTTATTCCCCCAGTGTTTCTCTTGTCACCCCCCGTTATTCCCCCAGTGTTCCTCTTGTCACCCCCGTTATTCCCCCAGTGTTCCTCTTTTTACCCCCCGTTATTCCCTCTGTGTTCCTCTTGTCATCCCCAGTTATTCCCCGTGTTCCTCTTGTCTCCCCCCGTTATTCCCCCAGTGTTCCTCTTGTCCCCCCCATTTTTTCCTCTTTGTTCCTTCTGTTATTCCCCATGTTCCTCTTGTCTCCCCCCGTTATTCCCCGTGTGTTCCTCTTGTCTCCCCCCATTATTCCCCCAGTGTTCCTCTTGTCCCCCCCATTATTTCCTCTTTGTTCCTTCTGTTATTCCCCGTGTTCCTCTTGTCTCCCCCCCATTATTTCCCGTGTTCCTCTTGTCTCCCCCATTATTTCCCCTGTGTTCCTCTTGTCATCCCCAGTTATTCCCTCTGTGTTCCTCTTGTCATCCCCAGTTATTCCCCGTGTTCCTCTTGTCTCCCCCCGTTATTCCCCCAGTGTTTCTCTTGTCACCCCCCGTTATTCCCCCAGTGTTTCTCGTCACCCCCCGTTATTCCCCCAGTGTTTCTCTTGTCACCCCCCGTTATTCCCCCAGTGTTTCTCTTGTCACCCCCCGTTATTACCCCAGTGTTTCTCTTGTCACCCCCGTTATTCCCCCAGTGTTCCTCTTGTCACCCCCCGTTATTCCACCAGTGTTTCTCTTGTCACCCCCGTTATTCCCCCAGTGTTCCTCTTGTCTCCCCCCGTTATTCCCTGTGTTCCTCTTGTCACCCCCGTTATACCCCCAGTGTTTCTCTTGTCACTCCCCGTTATTCCCCCAGTGTTTCTCTTGTCACCCCCCGTTATTCCCCCAGTTTCTCTTGTCTCCCCCCCGTTATTCCCCCAGTGTTCCTCTTGTCCCCCCCATTGTTTCCCCTTTGTTCCTTCTGTTATTCCCCGTGTTCCTCTTGTCTCCCCCCGTTATTCCCCCAGTGTTCCTCTTGTCTCCCCCCATTATTCCCCAAGTGTTCCTCTTGTCTCCCCCCATTATTCCCCCTTTGTTCCTTCTGTTATTCCCTCTGTGTTCCTCTTGTCATCCCCAGTTATTCCCCAAGTGTTCCTCTTGTCATCCCCAGTTATTCCCTGTGTGTTCCTCTTGTCATCCCCAGTTATTCCCTTGTGTTCCCCTTGTCATCCCCAGTTATTCCCCGTGTTCCTCTTGTCACTCCCCATTATTCCCCTAGTGTTCCTCTTGTCACCCTCCGTTATTCCCCCAGTGTTCCTCTTGTCACCCCCCGTTATTCCCCCAGTGTTCCTCTTGTCACCCCCCGTTATTCCCCCTGTGTTCCTCTTGTCACCCCCCGTTATTCCCCCAGTGTTCCTCTTGTCACCCCGTTATTCCAGTGTTCCTCTTGTCTCCCCCCGTTATTCCCCGTGTTCCTCTTGTCTCCCCCCCGTTATTCCCCGTGTTCCTCTTGTCTCCCCCCATTATTCCCAGTGTTCCTCTTGTCTCCCCCCATTATTCCCACAGTGTTCCTCTTGTCTCCCCCCATTATTCCTTCTGTTATTCCCTCTGTGTTCCTCTTGTCATCCCCAGTTATTCCCCCAGTGTTCCTCTTGTCTCCCCCCATTATTCCCCCTTTGTTCCTTGTTATTCCCTCTGTGTTCCTCGTCATCCCCAGTTATTCCCCCAGTGTTCCTCTTGTCCCCCCCATTATTTCCCCTTTGTTCCTTCTGTTATTCCCCGTGTTCCTCTTGTCTCCCCCGTTATTACCCCAGTGTTCCTCTTGTCTCCCCCCATTATTCCCCCTTTGTTCTTTCTGTTATTCCCTCTGTGTTCCTCTTGTCATCCCCAGTTATTCCCCCAGTGTTCCTCTTGTCTCCCCCCATTACTCCCCCTTTGTTCCTTCTGCTATTCCCTCTGTGTTCCTCTTGTCATCCCCAGTAATTCCCTCTGTGTTCTTCGTCATCCCCAGTTATTCTCCGTGTTCCTCTTGTCTCCCCCCGTTATTCCCTGTGTTCCTCTTGTCAGCCCCCGTAATTGCCCCAGTGTTCCTCTTGTCACCCCCCGTTATTCCCCCAGTGTTCCTCTTGTCACCCCCCGTTATTCACCCAGTGTTTCTCTTGTCACCCGCCGTTATTCCCCCAGTGTTCCTCTTGTCTCCCTCCGTTATTCCCCGTGTTCCTCTTGTCACCCCCGTTATTCCCTTAGTGTTTCGCTTGCCTCCCCCCGTTATTACCCCAGTGTTCCTCTTGTCCCCCCCATTATTTCCCCTTTGTTCCTTCTGTTATTCCCCGTGTTCCTCTTGTCATCCCCAGTAATTCCCTCTGTGTTCCTCTTGTCATCCCCAGTAATTCCCCGTGTTCCTCTTGTCTCCCCCCATTATTTCCCCTGTGTTCCTCTTGTCTCCCCCCCATTATTTCCCCTGTGTTCCTCTTGTCATCCCCAGTTATTCCCTCTGTGTTCCTCTTGTCATCCCCAGTTATTCCCCGTGTTCCTCTTGTCTCCCCCCGTTATTCCCCCAGTAATTCTCTTGTCACCCCCCGTTATTCCCCCAGTAATTCTCTTGTCACCCCCCGTTATTCCCCCAGTGTTCCTCTTGTCACCCCCCCGTTATTCCCCCAGTGTTCCTCGTCACTCCCCGTTATTCCTCCAGTGTTTCTCTTGTCATCCCCAGTTATTCCCCGTGTTCCTCTTGTCTCCCCCCGTTATTCCCCGTGTTCCTCTTGTCTCCCCCCGTTATTCCCCGTGTTCCTCTTGTCTCCCCCCCATTATTCCCCCAGTGTTCCTCTTGTCACCCCCCCATTATTTCCCCTGTGTTCCTCTTGTCATCCCCAGTTATTCCCTTTGTTCCTTCTGTTATTCCCTCTGTGTTCCTCTTGTTATTCCCCCAGTGTTCCTCTTGTCATCCCCAGATATTCCCTGTGTGTTCCCCTTGTCATCCCCAGTTATTCCCCCAGTGTTCCTCTTGTCTCCCCCCGTTATTCCCTGTGTTTCTCTTGTCACTCACCGTTATTCCCCCAGTGTTTCTCTTGTCACCCCCGTTATTCCCCCAGTGTTCCTCTTGTCTCCCCCCATTATTCCCCCTGTGTTCCTCTTGTCTCCCCCCATTATTCCCCCTTTGTTCCTTCTGTTATTCCCTCTGTGTTCCTCTTGTCATCCCCAGTTATTCCCCAAGTGTTCCTCTAGTCATCCCCAGTTATTCCCTCTGTGTTCCTCTTGTCATCCCCAGTTATTCCCCGTGTTCCTCTTGTCTCCCCCCGTTATTCCCCCAGTGTTCCTCTTGTCCCCCCCATTATTTCCTCTTTGTTCCTTCTGTTATTCCCCGTGTTCCTCTTGTCTCCCCCCGTTATTCCCCCTGTGTTCCTCTTGTCTCCCCCCATTATTCCCCCAGTGTTCCTCTTGTCCCCCCCATTATTTCCTCTTTGTTCCTTCTGTTATTCCCCGTGTTCCTCTTGTCTCCCCTCGTTATTCCCCCAGTGCTCCTCTTGTCTCCCCCCATTATTCCCCCAGTGTTCCTCTTGTCTCCCCCCCATTATTTACCCTGTGTTCCTCTTGTCTCCCCCCCATTATTTCCCCAGTGTTCCTCTTATCATCCCAAGTTATTCCCTCTGTGTTCCTCTTGTCTCCCCCCGTTATTCCCTGTGTTCCTCTTGTCTCCCCCCGTTATTCCCCGTGTTCCTCTTGTCACCCCCCGTTATTCCCCCAGTGTTTCTCGTCACCCCCCGTTATTCCCCCAGTGTTTCTCTTGTCACCCCCCCGTTATTCCCCCAGTGTTTCTCTTGTCACCCCCCCGTTATTCCCCCAGTGTTCCTCTTGTCTCCCCCCCATTATTTCCCATTTGTTCCTTCTGTTACTCCCCCTGTGTTCCTCTTGTCACCTCCCGTTATTCCCCCAGTGTTCCTCTTGTCCCCCCCCATTATTTCCCCTTTGTTCCTTCTGTTATTCCCCCTGTGTTCCTCTTGTCTCCCCCCGTTATTCCCCCAGTGTTCCTCTTGTCATCCCCAGTTATTCCCTCTGTGTTCCTCGTCACCCCCCGTTATTCCCCCAGTGTTTTTCTTGTCACCCCCCGTTATTCCCCCAGTGTTTCTCTTGTCACACCCCGTTATTCCCCCAGTGTTTCTCTTGTCACCCCCCGTTATTCCCCGTGTTTCTCTTGTCACCCCCCGTTATTCCCCCAGTGTTCCTCTTGTCACCCCCGTTATTCCCCCAGTGTTCCTCTTGTCACCCCCCGTTATTCCCTCTGTGTTCCTCTTGTCATCCCCAGTTATTCCCCGTGTTCCTCTTGTCTCCCCCCGTTATTCCCCCAGTGTTCCTCTTGTCCCCCCCATTATTTCCTCTTTGTTCCTTCTGTTATTCCCCATGTTCCTCTTGTCTCCCCCCGTTATTCCCCGTGTGTTCCTCTTGTCTCCCCCCATTATTCCCCCAGTGTTCCTCTTGTCCCCCCCATTATTTCCTCTTTGTTCCTTCTGTTATTCCCCGTGTTCCTCTTGTCTCCCCCCCATTATTTCCCCTGTGTTCCTCTTGTCATCCCCAGTTATTCCCTCTGTGTTCCTCTTGTCATCCCGTTATTCCCCGTGTTCCTCTTGTCTCCCCCCGTTATTCCCCCAGTGTTTCTCTTGTCACCCCCCGTTATTCCCCCAGTGTTTCTCGTCACCCCCCGTTATTCCCCCAGTGTTTCTCGTCACCCCCCGTTATTCCCCGTGTTTCTCTTGTCACCCCCCGTTATTACCCCAGTGTTTCTCTTGTCACCCCCGTTATTCCCCCAGTGTTCCTCTTGTCATCCCCAGTTATTCCCCCAGTGTTTCTCTTGTCACCCCCCGTTATTCCACCAGTGTTTCTCTTGTCACCCCCGTTATTCCCCCAGTGTTCCTCTTGTCTCCCCCCGTTATTCCCTGTGTTCCTCTTGTCACCCCCGTTATACCCCCAGTGTTTCTCTTGTCACTCCCCGTTATTCCCCCAGTGTTTCTCTTGTCACCCCCTGTTATTCCCCCAGTTTCTCTTGTCTCCCCCCCGTTATTCCCCCAGTGTTCCTCTTGTCCCCCCCATTGTTTCCCCTTTGTTCCTTCTGTTATTCCCCGTGTTCCTCTTGTCTCCCCCGTTATTCCCCCAGTGTTCCTCTTGTCTCCCCCCATTATTCCCCAAGTGTTCCTCTTGTCTCCCCCCATTATTCCCCCTTTGTTCCTTCTGTTATTCCCTCTGTGTTCCTCTTGTCATCCCCAGTTATTCCCCAAGTGTTCCTCTTGTCATCCCCAGTTATTCCCTGTGTGTTCCTCTTGTCATCCCCAGTTATTCCCTTGTGTTCCCCTTATCATCCCCAGTTATTCCCCGTGTTCCTCTTGTCTCCCCCCGTTATTCCCCGTTTTCCTCTTGTCTTCCCCCCATTATTTCCCCTGTGTTCCTCTTGTCACTCCCCATTATTCCCCCAGTGTTCCTCTTGTCACCCTCCGTTATTCCCCCAGTGTTCCTCTTGTCACCCCCCGTTATTCCCCCAGTGTTCCTCTTGTCACCCCGTTATTCCCCCTGTGTTCCTCTTGTCACCCCCCGTTATTCCCCCAGTGTTCCTCTTGTCACCCCGTTATTCCAGTGTTCCTCTTGTCTCCCCCCGTTATTCCCCGTGTTCCTCTTGTCTCCCCCCGTTATTCCCCGTGTTCCTCTTGTCTCCCCCCATTATTCCCAGTGTTCCTCTTGTCTCCCCCCATTATTCCCACAGTGTTCCTCTTGTCTCCCCCCATTATTCCCACAGTGTTCCTCTTGTCTCCCTCCATTATTCCTTCTGTTATTCCCTCTGTGTTCCTCTTGTCATCCCCAGTTATTCCCCCAGTGTTCCTCTTGTCCCCCCCATTATTTCCCCTTTGTTCCTTCTGTTATTCCCTGTGTTCCTCTTGTCTCCCCCGTTATTACCCCAGTGTTCCTCTTGTCTCCCCCCATTATTCCCCCTTTGTTCTTTCTGTTATTCCCTCTGTGTTCCTCTTGTCATCCCCAGTTATTCCCCCAGTGTTCCTCTTGTCTCCCCCTGTTATTCCCCGTGTTCCTCTTGTCTCCCCCCGTTATTCCCAGTGTTCCTCTTGTCTCCCCCCGTTATTCCCCCAGTGTTCCTCTTGTCCCCCCCATTATTTCCCCTTTGTTCCTTGTTATTCCCCGTGTTCCTCTTGTCTCCCCCCGTTATTACCACAGTGTTCCTCTTGTCTCCCCCCATTATTCCCCCTTTGTTCCTCTTGTTATTCCCTCTGTGTTCCTCTTGTCATCCCCAGTTATTCCCCGTGTTCCTCTTGTCTCCCCCCGTTATTCCCCGTGTTCCTCTTGTCTCCCCCCGTTATTCCCCCAGTGTTCCTCTTGTCTCCCCCCATTATTACCCCAGTGTTCCTCTCGTCTCCCCCCATTATTTCCCCTGTGTTCCTCTTGTCTACCCCCCATTATTTCCCCTGTGTTCCTCTTGTCATCACCAGTTATTCCCCGTGTTCCTCTTGTCATCCCCAGTTATTCCCTGTGTTCCTCTTGTCTCCAGGGCCGGTCCTATAATTACGCTAATTACGCAGACGAGTAAGGCGCCGCACATAGAGGGCGCTCACTCAATCTGCAGTGCTAGCAGCGCTCAGCACAGCACGCACAGTATTACTCACTGTGTCTGTGCTGCTGCGGCTGCCTCCTCGGCGAACGCGGCTCCTCCTCCTCCCTCTGTGCATTTCTGTAATGAGCGGCAGGACGTCATGACGTCACGCCGAACATTACAACATGCGCAACATGTCACCGTGCGCTTGGGCAGGAAGCCCGCCGCCGCCAGCTGCCAGCCCGCGCCTACTACTGCCTGCTTCCCACGGCCACAGTTGACTGACCGCGTCCGCCGCCGGAGACATCTTCAGCGGGTTCTTCCCGCGCACAGGCCGCACTGCTGGCTGCCCGGCTGACTGAGAAGGTAGAGACCTGTTATCCATTCCTGGCTGATTCCTGGGCTGACAGGCTCAGTGCAGGGCCGGCCCTATTAAATATAAATATATAAAATATATTCAGTGGCATATTTATATAATATATTATTTATATATAGACAGACTAGTCTATATTTATTACAGAGAGGGCAGAGCACTGCAGTCTTCTGCACACGTGTGCTGTTGCCTGTTGAAATTTTTTCAGTGGGCAGGGGGCTCAAAACTTGCAGATGGCCCCCTCATTATTATAATGCCACTGGCATTATAATGCCACAGTAGAATTATAATTAATAAGTGGGCCATCTGCAAGTTTTGAGCCCCCTGCCCACTGAAAAAAATTGCAACAGGCAACAGCACACATGTGCAGAAGACTGCAGTGCTCTGCTCCCTCTGTAATAAATATAGAAGTCTGTCTATATAATATATATATATATATATATATATATATTTTTTTTTTCTCTGACGTCCTAGTGGATGCTGGGTACTCCGTAAGGACCATGGGGAATAGACGGGCTCCGCAGGAGACTGAGTACTCTAAAGAAAGATTAGGTACTATCTGGTGTGCACTGGCTCCTCCCTCTATGCCCCTCCTCCAGACCTCAGTTAGAATCTGTGCCCGGCCAGAGCTGGGTGCTCCTAGGAGGCTCTCCTGAGCCTGCTAGAAAAATAAAGTATTAGGTTTTTTATTTTCAGTGAGCTTCTGCTGGCAACAGACTAACTGCTACTTGGGACTGAGGGGAGAGAAGCGAACCTACCTAACTGCAGCTAGGTTGCGCTTCTTAGGCTACTGGACACCATTAGCTCCAGAGGGATCGAACACACTTACCATACCTCGATCGTCCGTTCCCGGAGCCGCGCCGCCATCCCCCTTGCAGAGCCAGAAGTACAGAAGACCAGGCAGAAGCAAGAAGACATTGAAATCGGCGGCATGAAGACTCTGTCTTCACTTTTAGGTAGCGCACAGCACTGCAGCTGTGCGCCATTGCTCCCACTGCACACCACACACTCCGGTCACTGTAGGGTGCAGGGCGCTGGGGGTGGGGGGCGCCCTGTGCAGCAATTTGCGTACCTTTGGCAAGTATGAACATATATACAGTCCCAGACTGTATATATGTAAAAACCCCCACCATTTTTACTCATAAGAAGCTGGACATAAGAAGCTGCCGCTGACAGGGCGGAGCTTCTTCCTCAGCACTAACCAGCGCCATTGTTTTCTTCACAGCTCCCCAGACTCTCCCCTGCAGTATCCAGATACAAGAAGGGCAAAAGAGGAGGTGGGGGGGGGGGGGCACATATATTTAGGCGCAAAAACGTTATTATCAGCAGCTACTGGGTGGACACTAATTATAGTGTAATCCCTGGGTTATAATAGCGCTGTGGTGTGTGCTGGCATACTCCTTCTCTGTCTCCCCAAAAGCCTTTGTGGGGTCCTCTCCTCAGTCATAGCATTCCCTGTGTGTGTGCGGTGTGTCGGTACCTCAGTGTCGACATGTTTGATGAGGAAGGGTACGTGGAGGCGGAGCAAGGGCATATGGATGGGGTGTTCCCGCCGACGGTGCAGACACCTGACTGGATGGATATGTGGAAGGTTAAATGTAAACTTGCATAAAAGGTTGGACAGGGGTCTCATAAGCGTCCACTATCCCAGTTAATTGACACAGATGTCGACACGGAGTCTGCCTCCAGTGTCGACTATGATAATGCAAAGTTACAGCCAGATTGGCGGTAAAGTATTCAATATGTGTTTATTGTAATAAGATGATTTGCATGTCACTGATGACTCATCTGTCCCTGACACAAGTGTACACAGGTGTAAGGGGAAGAAAGCTGAGGTAATTTTCCCTCCTCTCATGAGGAAAAATAGCGGGAATCTCCAGACAAGAGACTGCAGTTTCCCACAAAGATTTCTCAGGCAGTATCCTTTCCCCACTAGGGCCAGGATAAGATGAGAATCTTCCCCTAGGGTGTCACAAAGGGCAGCCCTGATGTTACAGCTATTCTCAGTGATCCTGCAGATAGCGTGCACATTCTGGTACACTACTCAGACCGGCGATGGGGTCGGCATGGGTTTATAGCGCTGTGTCAGTGGGGACAGGTACCTTATCAGCAGAGATAGAGACCCTAGTATGTATGTGTGTGTGTGTGTATATATATATATATATATATATGTATGTATATAATATATATGCGCCATAGAGACATGAGTATACTGGGTCCTAGTGTCAAAGCTATGTCGATCTCTGCTTGACGTGTCCTGTACAATATGCAATGGACAGATGATGCCGACTTAAGAGGCATATGGAAGGCTGAGGATTGTGTGGAAAAGGGTTTGGTCTCCACGGCTATATCTGGTAATTCTGATATTTTGCCTTATATCCCTGCACAGCCTAGGAAAGCACGTCATTATTAAATGCAGCTTTTCGAATAAAGAAACAAGAAAGTCCGAAATAGGTCCTTTCTTGCCAGAGGCGGGGGCAGAGAAAACAGAAGTCCTCCCCGGCCTCTACAAAAATCCACCACATGTCACTGGGGCTCCACAGGTGGAGCTAGGCCCGGTGGGGGTACGCCTTCGGGAGTTCAGCCACAAGTGGGTTCGCTCCCTGTTAGATCCTTGGGCTATAGATATTGTGTCTCAGGGATACAAGCTGGACTTTAAGAAAAAATGCCCCCTCACCGACGGCCCTGACTGTTTTCCCTCACGAGATGAAAACAGTGTGAACTGCATATCACAAATTGTATTTCTCTGACGTCCTAGTGGATGCTGGGGACTCCGTCAGGACCATGGGGGAATAGCGGCTCCGCAGGAGACAGGGCACAAAAGTAAAAGCTTTAGGATCAGGTGGTGTGCACTGGCTCCTCCCCCTATGACCCTCCTCCAAGCCTCAGTTAGATTTTTGTGCCCGGCCGAGAAGGGTGCAATCTAGGTGGCTCTCCTAAAGAGCTGCTTAGAGTAAAAGTTTTGTTAGGTTTTTTATTTTCAGTGAGTCCTGCTAGCAACAGGCTCACTGCATCGAGGGACTTAGGGGAGAGAAGTGAACTCACCTGCGTGCAGGATGGATTGGCTTCTTAGGCTACTGGACACCATTAGCTCCAGAGGGAGTCGGAACACAGGTCTCACCCTGGGGTTCGTCCCGGAGCCGCGCCGCCAACCCCCTTGCAGATGCCGAAAAGTGAAGAGGTCCAGAAACCGGCGGCAGAAGACTTTTCAGTCTTCATAAGGTAGCGCACAGTACTGCAGCTGTGCGCCATTGTTGTCAGGTCACTGAGGGTGCAGGGCGCTGGGGGGAACGCCCTGGGCAGCAATGATAGTACCTTATTCTGGCTAAAAATACATCACATATAGCCCCTGGGGGCTATATGGATGTATTTAACCCCTGCCAGGTCTCAGAAAAACGGGAGAAGAAGCCCGCCGAAAAGGGGGCGGGGCCTATTCTCCTCAGCACACAGCGCCATTTTCCCTCACAGAAATGCTGGTGGGAAGGCTCCCAGGCTCTCCCCTGCACTGCACTACAGAAACAGGGTTAAAACAGAGAGGGGGGGCACTTATTTGGCGATATGACTATATATATTAAAATGCTATAAGGGAAAAACACTTATATAAAGGTTGTCCCTGTATAATTATAGCGCTCTGGTGTGTGCTGGCATACTCTCCCTCTGTCTCCCCAAAGGGCTAGTGGGGTCCTGTCCTCTATCAGAGCATTCCCTGTGTGTGTGCTGTGTGTCGGTACGTGTGTGTCGACATGTATGAGGACGATGTTGGTGAGGAGGCGGAGCAATTGCCTGTAATGGTGATGTCACTCTCTAGGGAGTCGACACCGGAATGGATGGCTTATTTAAGGAATTACGTGATAATGTCAACACGCTGCAAGGTCGGTTGACGACATGAGACGGCCGGCAAACCAATTAGTACCTGTCCAGGCGTCTCAAACACCGTCAGGGGCTTTAAAACGCCCATTTACCTCAGTCGGTCGACACAGACACGGACACTGACTCCAGTGTCGACGGTGAAGAAACAAACGTATTTTCCTTTAGGGCCACACGTTACTTGTTAAGGGCAATGAAGGAGGTGTTACATATTTCTGATACTACAAGTACCACAAAAAAGGGTATTATGTGGAGTGTGAAAAAACTACCTGTAGTTTTTCCTGAATCAGATAAATTAAATGAAGTGTGTGATGATGCGTGGGTTTCCCCCGATAGAAAATTATTGGCGGTATACCCTTTCCCGCCAGAAGTTAGGGCGCGTTGGGAAACACCCCTTAGGGTGGATAAGGCGCTCACACGCTTATCAAAACAAGTGGCGGTACCGTCTCCAGATAGGGCCGCCCTCAAGGAGCCAGCTGATAGGAGGCTGGAAAATATCCTAAAAAGTATATACACACATACTGGTGTTATACTGCGACCAGCGATCGCCTCAGCCTGGATGTGCAGCGCTGGGGTGGCTTGGTCGGATTCCCTGACTGAAAATATTGATACCCTTGACAGGGACAGTATTTTATTGACTATAGAGCATTTAAAGGATGCATTTCTATATATGCGAGATGCACAGAGGGATATTTGCACTCTGGCATCAAGAGTAAGTGCGATGTCCATATCTGCCAGAAGTTGTTTATGGACACGACAGTGGTCAGGTGATGCAGATCCCAAACGGCACATGGAAGTATTGCCGTATAAAGGAGAAAAATACAACGTCTTTTCAGCCTCAGTCCTTTCGTCCCCATAAGGGCAAGCGGGCAAAAGGCCAGTCATATCTGCCATGGGATAGAGGAAAGGGAAGAAGACTGCAGCAGGCAGCCCATTCCCAGAAACAGAAGCCCTCCACCGCTTCTGCCAAGTCCTCAGCATGACGCTGGGGCCGTACAAGCGGACTCAGGTGCCGTGGGGGGGGTCGTCTCAAGAGTTTCAGCACGCAGTGGGCTCACTCGCAAGTGGACCCCTGGATCCTACAAGTAGTATCCCAGGGGTACAGATTGGAAATTCGAGACGTCTCCCCCTCGCAGGTTCCTGAAGTCTGCTTTACCAACGTCTCCCTCCGACAGGGAGGCAGTAGTGGAAACAATTCACAAGCTGTATTCCCAGCAGGTGATAATCAAAGTACCCCTCCTACAACAAGGAAAGGGGTATTATTCCACACTATATTGTGGTACTGAAGCCAGACGGCTCGGTGAGACCTATTTCTAAATCTGAAATAGTTGAACTCTTACATACAAAGGTTCAAATCAAGATGGAGTCACTCAGAGCAGTGATAGCGAACCAGGAAGAAGGGGACTATATGGTGTCCCGGGACATCAGGAATGCTTACCTCCATGTCCCAATTTGCCCTTCTCACCAAGGGTACCTCAGGTTCGTGGTACAGAACTGTCACTATCAGTTTCAGACGCTGCCGGTTGGATTGTCCACGGCATCCCGGGTCCTTACCAAGGTAATGGCCGAAATGATGATTCTTCTTCAAAGAAAATGGACGATCTCCTGATAGGGGCAAGGTCCAGAGAACAGTTGGAGGTCGGAGTAGCACTATCTCAAGTAGTTCTACGACAGCACGGGTGGATTCTAAATATTCCAAAACCGCAGCTGTTTCCGACGACACGTCTGCTGTTCCTAGGGATGATTCTGGACACAGTCCAGAAAAAGGTGTTTCTCCCGGAGAAGAAAGCCAGGGAGTTATCCGAGCTAGTCGGGAACCTCCTAAAACCAGGAAAAGTGTCAGTGCATCATTGCACAAGGGTCCTGGGAAAAATGGTGGCTTCTTACGAAGCGATTCCATTCGGTAGATTTCACGCAAGAACTTTTCAGTGGGATCTGCTGGAAAAATGGTCCGGATCGCATCTTCAGATGCATCAGCGGATAACCCTGTCTCCAAGGACAAGGGTGTTTCTTCTGCGGTGGCTGCAGAGTGCTCATCTACTAGAGGGCCGCAGATTCGGCATTCAGGACTGGGTCCTGGTGACCACGGATGCCAGCCTGAGAGGCTGGGGAGCAGTCACACAGGGAAAAAATTTCCAGGGAGTGTGATCAAGTCTGGAGACTTCTCTCCACATAAATATACTGGAGCTAAGGGCAATTTACAATGTTCTAAGCTTAGCAAGACCTCTGCTTCAAGGTCAGCCGGTATTGATCCAGTGGGACAACATCACGGCAGTCGCCCACGTAAACAGACAGGGCGGCACAAGAAGCAGGAGGGCAATGGCAGAAACTGCAAGGATTCTTCGCTGGGCGAAAAATCATGTGATAGCACTGTCAGCAGTGTTCATTCCGGGAGTGGACAACTGGGAAGCAGACTTCCTCAGCAGGCACGACCTCCACCCGGGAGAGTGGGGACTTCATCGGGAAGTATTCCACATGATTGTGAACCGTTGGGAAAGACCAAAGGTGGACATGATGGCGTCCCGCCTGAACAAAAAACTGGACAGGTATTGCGCCAGGTCAAGAGACCCTCAAGCAATATCTGTGGACGTTCTGGTAACACCGTGGGTGTACCAGTCGGTGTATGTGTTCCCTCTTCTGCTTCTCTTAACCAAGGTACTGAGAATTATAAGACGTAGAGGAGTAAGAACTATACTCGTGGCTCCGGATTGGCCAAGAAGGACGTGGCACCCGGAACTTCAAGAAATGCTCACAGAGGACTCATGGCCTCTGCCGCTAAGAAGGGACTTGCTTCAGCAAGTACCAGGTCTGTTCCAAGACTTACCGCGGCTGCGTTTGACGGCATGGCGGTGGAACGCCAGATCCTAAGGGAAAAAGGCATTCCGGAAGAGGTCATTCCTACCCTGGTCAAAGCCAGGAAGGAGGTGACCGCAAAACATTATCACCACATGTGGCGAAAATATGGGGCCAGGAAGGCCCCACGAAGAAATTTCAACTCGGTCGATTCCTGCATTTCCTGCAAACAGGAGTGTCTATGGGCCTCAAATTGGGGTCCATTAAGGTTCAAATTTCGGCCCTGTCAATTTTTTTCCAGAAAGAATTGGCTTCAGTTCCTGAAGTCCAGAAGTTTGTCAAGGGAGTATTGCATATACAACCCGCTTTTTGTGCCTCCAGTGGCACTGTGGGATCTCAACGTAGTTCTGGGATTCCTCAAATCACATTTTAAATCGCTCAAATCTGTGGATTTGAAATATCTCACATGAAAAGTGACCATGCTGTTGGCCCTGGCCTCGGCCAGGCGAGTGTCAGAATTGGCGGCTTTGTCTCACAAAAGCCATATCTGATTGTCCATTCGGACAGGGCAGAGCTGCGGACTCGTCCCCAGTTTCTTCCTAAGGTGGTGTCAGCGTTTCACCTGAACCAGCTTATTGTGGTACCTGCGGCTACTAGGGACTTGGAGGACTCCAAGTTGCTAGATGTTGTCAGGGCCCTGAAAATATAGGTTTTCAGGACGGCTGGAGTCAGGAAAACTGACTCGCTGTTATCCTGTATGCACCCAACAAACTGGGTGCTCTTGCTTCTAAGCAGACGATTGCTCGTTGGATTTGTAGCACATTTCAACTTGCACATTCTGTGGCTGGCCTGCCACAGCCTAAATCTGTCAAGGCCCATTCCACAAGGAAGGTGGGCTCATCCTGGGCGGCTGCCCGAGGGGTCTCGGCATTACAACTCTGCCGAGCAGCTACGTGGTCGGGGGAGAACACGTTTGTAAAATTCTACAAATTTGATACCCTGGCTAAAGAGGACCTGGAGTTCTCTCATTCGGTGCTGCAGAGTCATCCGCACTCTCCCGCCCGTTTGGGAGCTTTGGTATAATCCCCATGGTCCTGACGGAGTCCCCAGCATCCACTAGGACGTCAGAGAAAATAAGATTTTACTTACCGATAAATCTATTTCTCGTAGTCCGTAGTGGATGCTGGGCGCCCATCCCAAGTGCGGATTGTCTGCAATACTTGTACATAGTTATTGTTACAAAAATCGGGTTATTATTGTTGTGAGCCATCTTTTCAGAGGCTCCGCTGTTATCATGCTGTTAACTGGGTTCAGATCACAGGTTGTACAGTGTGATTGGTGTGGCTGGTATGAGTCTTACCCGGGATTCAAAATCCTTCCTTATTGTGTACGCTCGTCCGGGCACAGTATCCTAACTGAGGCTTGGAGGAGGGTCATAGGGGGAGGAGCCAGTGCACACCACCTGATCCTAAAGCTTTTACTTTTGTGCCCTGTCTCCTGCGGAGCCGCTATTCCCCCATGGTCCTGACGGAGTCCCCAGCATCCACTACGGACTACGAGAAATAGATTTATCGGTAAGTAAAATCTTATTATTCAACAGATGTTGGCCAAGGTTCCCCTCATTCAACAAGGAGGGGATTATTATTTGACCATGTTGTGGTCCCAAAATCAAAAGGTTTGGTCAGACCCATATTGAATTTTAAATCCCTGAACATATACCTGAAAAGGGGCAAGTTCAAGATGGCATCGCTTAGAGCGGTTGTTGTAAGCCTGAAAGGGGGCTCGGGACATAAAGGATGAATACTTCAGGTCCCCATTTATCCACCTCATCAGGCGTACCTCAGAATTGCGGTACGGGTTTGTCATTACCAGTTTAGACCAAGGTAATGGCGGAAGTGATGGTGATCCTGTGGAAGCAAGGTGTCCCTTTTATCACGCATTTAGAAGATCTCTGCATAAAAGCGAGATCAAAAGAGCAGTTGCTGAACAGCGTATCACTTTCTCTGGAAGTGTAACGGCAACACGACTGGATTCTATATATTCCAAAGTCGCAGTTGGTTCCTACAGCTCATCTGCCTCTCCTAGGCATGATCCTAGACACAGACCAGAAAGGGGTTTATCTCCCTATAGAGAGAGCTCAGGCGCTCGTGACACTGGTCAGGAATCTACCAAAACAGGTGTTAGTGCATCACTGCACTCGAGTCCTGGGTAGGATGGTGGCATCATAAGAGGCCATTCCCTTCGGCAGGTTCCATGCGAGGACCTTCCAGTGGGACTTACTGGACAAGTGGTCCGGATCACATCTTCAGAAGCATCGGTTAATCACCCTATCCCCCAGGGCCAGGGTGTCTCTCCTGTGGTGGCTACAGAGTGCTCACCTTCTCGAGGGCCGCAAATTCGGCATTCAGGACTGGGTCCTGGTGACCACGGATGCAAGCCTCCGAGGGTGGGGGGGCAGTCACAAAGGGAAGAAATTTCCAAGGTCTGTGGTCAAGTCAGGAGTCTTGCCTTCACATTAACATCCTGGACATAAGGGCCATATACAACGCCCTACGTCAAGCAGAGACCCTGCTTCGCGACCAACCGGTTCTGATTCACTCAGACAACATCACCGCAGTGGCTCATGTAAACCGCCAAGGCGGCACAAGGAGCAGGGTGGCAAGGATGGAAGCCACCAGATTTCTTCGCTGGGCGGAGAATCACGTAGGCGCACTGTCAGCAGTGTTCATTCCGGGAGTGGACAACTGGGAAGCAGACTTCCTCAGCAGGCACGACCTCCACCCGGGAGAGTGGGGACTTCATCAAGAAGTTTTCATGCTGATTGCAAGTCGGTGGGAACTGCCACAGGTGGACATGATAGCATCCCGCCTCAACAAAAAGCTACAGCGGTATTGCGCCAGGTCAAGAGACCCTCAGGCGATAGCTGTGGATACGCTAATGACACCGTGGGTGTTCCAGTCGGTGTATGTATTTTCCCCTCTTCATCTCATACCCAAGGAGCTGAGAATCATAAGGAAAGGAGGAGTGAGAACAATACTCATTGTTCCGGATTGGCCAAGAAGAACTTGGTATCCAGATCTGCAAGAGATGCTCACATAGGACCCATGGCCTCTGCCTCTAAGACGGGCTTTGTTGCAACAGGGGCCCTGACTGTTCCAAGAAGATGGAGCAAATATGTGTGTGAGAGGGTGTCTCCGTCGACAACGCCGACACCTGTTTGGATATGTGTAATTTAGTGCTAAGGTGAATTTATTGCACCAAAGTTTGGAGAACGGACAGGAAATCTACCCATGTCTGTCCTTATGTCGCAGAGACCTTTAGAGTTTCTCAATGTTCACTATCCAAAATAATGGACGCTGAGATCGACACGGCGTTTGACTCCAGTGTCGACTACTATAATGTAAAGTATTCAATGTGACGGCTGAACATTATCACCGTATATGGCAAAAATATGTTGCTCGGTGTGAGGCCAGGAATGCTCCTACAGAGGAATTCCAGCTGGGCCGTTTCCTTCACTTCCTACAGTCGGGAGTGTGTTTGGGCCTAAAATTAGGATCCATTAAGGTCCGGATATCGGGCTTATCCATTTTCTTTCAAAAAAACTGGTTTCTCTTCCTGAAGCTCAGACCTTTGTGAAGGGAGTGCTGCATATACAGCCCCCGTTTGTGCCTCCAGTGGCACCTTGGGATCTTAACGTGGTGTTGAGTTTCTTGAAATCACATTGGTTTGAACCACTAAAATCAGTGGAATTAAAGTATCTCACGTGGAAGGTGGTCATGCTGTTAGCCTTAGCTTCAGCGTGTGTCGGTATTGGCGGCTTTGTCACACAAAAGCCCCTATCTGGTTTTTCATATGGACAGGGCAGAATTGCGGATTCGTCAGCAATTTCTGCCGAATGTAGCGTCATTTTTCATATGAACCAACCTATTGTGGTGCCTGTAGCTACCAGTGCCTTGGAGGATTCCGAGTTACTAGATGTAGTACGGGCTTTGAAGATTTATGTGGCCAGAACGGCTAAAGTCTGGATAACTGAGTCGCTGTTTATCCTGTACGCATCCAACAAGCTGGGTGCGCCTGCTTCAAAGCAAACTATTGCTCGTTGGATCTGTAACACGATTCAGCAGGCTCATTCTGCGGCTGTGTTGCCGCATCCAAAATCAGTAAAGGCTCATTCCACAAGGAAGGTGGGCTCTGCTTGGGCGGCTGCCCGAGGGGTCTCGGCATTACAGCTTTGCCGAGCAGCTACTTGGTCAGGTTCAAACATTTTTGCAAACTTCTACAGGTTTGATACCCTGGCTGTGGAGGACCTTGAGTTTGCTCATTCGGTGCTGCAGAGTCATCTGCCATCTCCCGCCCGTTTGGGAGCTTTGGTATAATCTTCATGGTCCTTACGGAGTCCCCAGCATCCACTTAGGACGTTAGAGAAAATAAGAATTTACTCACCGGTAATTCTATTTCTCGTAGTCCGTAGTGGATGCTGGGCGCCCGTCCCAAGTGCAGACTTTCTGCAATACGTGTATATAGTTATTGCTTAATAAAGGGTTATTGTTATGAGACATCCGTTGAGTGATGCTCAGTTGTTGTTCATACTGTAAACTGGGTGAGGTTATCACAAGTTGTACGGTGTGGCTGGTATGAGTCTTACCCTGGATTCCCAAATCCTTTCCTTGTAATGTCAGCTCTTCCGGGCACAGTTTCCTTAACTGAGGTCTGGAGGAGGGGCATAGAGGGAGGAGCCAGTGCACACCAGATAGTACCTAATCTTTCTTTAGAGTGCCCAGTCTCCTGCGGAGCCTGTCTATTCCCCATGGTCCTTACGGTGTCCCCAGCATCCACTACGGACTACGAGAAATAGAATTACCCGTGAGTAAATTCTTCTTTCTCTGACGTCCTAGTGGATGCGGGGACTCCGTAAGGACCATGGGGAACAGCGGCTCCGCAGGAGACAGGGCACAAGAATAAAAGCTTTAGGATCAGGTGGTGTGCACTGGCTCCTCCCCCTATGACCCTCCTCCAAGCCTCAGTTAGATTTTTGTGCCCGAACGAGAAGGGTGCAGGCTAGGTGGCTCTCCTGAGCTGCTTAGAATAAAAGTGTATTTTAGGTTTTTATTTTCAGTGAGTCCTGCTGGCAACAGGCTCACTGCATCGTGGGACTAAGGGGAGAAGAAACGGACTCACCTGCGTGCAGAGTGGATTGGGTTTCTTAGGCTACTGGACATTAGCTCCAGAGGGACGATCACAGGTTCAGCCTGGATGGGTCCCGGAGCCGCGCCGCCGGCCCCCTTACAGAGCCAGAAGAGCGAAGAGGTCCGGTGAAATCGGCGGCAGAAGACGATCCTGTCTTCAGACTAAGGTAGCGCACAGCACCGCAGCTGTGCGCCATTGCTCTCAGCACACTTCACACTCCGGTCACTGAGGGTGCAGGGCGCTGGGGGGGAGCGCCCTGAGACGCAATATAACAGATAATACCTTAGGTTGGCAAAAGAATACATCACATATAGCTCTTGGGCTATATGGATGTATTTTAACCCCTGCCATTTTTACAGAAAAGAGCGGGAGACAAGGACGTCGTGAAGGGGCGGAGCCTATCTCCTCAGCACACAAGCGCCATTTTCCCTCACAGCTCCGCTGGAAGGACGGCTCCCTGACTCTCCCCTGCAGACTTGCTACAGAATCAGGGTAAAAAAGAGAAGGGGGGGCACTATTGGCAGCTAAAAATTATATAAACAGCAGCTATAAGGGAATAACACTTATATAAGGTTATCCCTGTGTATATATATATATATATATATATATATATATATATATATAGCGCTTGGTGTGTGCTGGCAGACTCTCCCTCTGTCTCTCCAAAGGGCTTGTGGGGTCCTGTCCTCTATCAGAGCATTCCCGGTGTGTGTGCTGTGTGTCGGTACGTGTGTGTCGACATGTATGAGGAGGAAAATGATGTGGAGGCGGAGCAATTGCCTGGGTTAGTGATGTCACCCCCTAGGGTGTCGACACCTGACTGGATGATCGTATTTAAAGAATTAAGTGATAATGTCAGCACTTTGCAAAGAACGGTTGATGACATGAGACAGCCGGCAAATCAATTAGTGCCTGTCCAGGCGTCTCAGACACCGTCAGGGGCCCTAAAACGCCCGTTACCTCAGTGGGTCGACACAGACACAGATACTGAGTCTAGTGTCGACGGTGAGGAGACAAACGTAATGTCCAGTAGGGCCACACGTTACATGATCACGGCAATGAAGGAGGCATTGAACATTTCTGACACTACAAGTACCACAAAGAAGGGTATTATGTGGGGTGTGAAAAAACTACCAATAGTTTTCCCTGAGTCAGATGAGTTAAATGAGGTGTGTGATAAAGCGTGGGTTTCCCCCGACAAAAAACTGCTAATTTCGAAAAAATTATTAGCACTATATCCTTTCCCGTCAGAGGTTAGGACGCGTTGGGAAACACCCCCTAGGGTAGATAAGGCGCTCACACGTTTATCTAAACAAGTAGCGTTACCGTCTCCTGATACGGCCACCCTCAAGGAACCAGCAGATAGAAGGCTGGAAAATCTTCTTAAAAGTATATACACACATACTGGTGTTATACTGCGACCAGCAATCGCTTCAGCCTGGATGTGCAGTGCTGGAGTCGCGTGGTCGGATTCCCTGACTGAAAATATTGATACCCTGGATAGGGACAATATACTGTTAACTATAGAGCATTTGAAGGATGCATTACTATATATGCGTGATGCACAGAGGGATATCTGCACCCTGGCATCAAGAGTAAGTGCTATGTCCATTTCTGCCAGAAGAGCGTTATGGACGCGACAGTGGTCAGGCGATGCGGATTCCAAACGACATATGGAAGTATTGCCGTATAAAGGGGAGGAGTTATTTGGGGCTGGTCTATCGGACTTGGTGGCCACGGCAACGGCTGGAAAATCCACCTTTTTACCCCAGGTCACTTCACATCAGCAGAAAAAGACACCGTCTTTTCAAACTCAGTCCTTTCGTTCCCATAAGTACAAGCGAGCTAAAGGCCATTCCTTCCTGCCCCGGGGCAGAGGAAGGGGAAAAAGACTGCACCATGCAGCCGCTTCCCAGGAGCAGAAGCCCTCCCCTGCTTCTGCCAAGTCTTCAGCATGACGCTGGGGCTTTACAAGCAGACTCAGACATGGTGGGGGCCCGTCTCAAGAATTTCAACGCGCAGTGGGCTCACTCGCAAGTGGACCCCTGGATTCTACAGGTAGTATCGCAGGGGTACAAACTGGAATTCGAGGCGTTTCCCCCTCGCCGGTTCCTGAAGTCTACTCTACCAAAGTCTCCCTCCGACAGGGAGGCAGTTTTGGAAGCCATTCACAAGCTGTATTCCCAGCAGGTGATAATCAAGGTACCCCTCCTACAACAGGGAAAGGGGTATTATTCCACGCTGTTTGTGGTACCGAAGCCGGACGGCTCGGTGAGACCAATTTTAAATCTGAAATCCTTGAACACTTACATAAAGAGGTTCAAATTCAAGATGGAATCACTCAGAGCGGTGATAGCAAACCTGGAAGAAGGGGACTATATGGTGTCTCTGGACATCAAGGATGCTTATCTCCACGTCCCAATCTACCCGTCTCACCAAGGGTACCTCAGGTTTGTGGTACAAAACTGTCATTATCAGTTTCAGACGCTGCCGTTTGGGTTGTCCACGGCACCTCGGGTCTTTACCAAGGTAATGGCCGAAATGATGATTCTTCTTCGAAGAAAAGGCATCTTAATTATCCCTTACTTGGACGATCTCCTGATAAGGGCAAGGTCCAGGGAACAGTTAGAAGTCGGAGTAGCACTATCAGGTAGTGTTACGTCAGCACGGGTGGATCCTCAATATTCCAAAATCGCAGCTGATTCCTACGACACGTCTACTGTTCCTAGGAATGATTCTGGACACAGTCCAGAAAAAGGTGTTTCTCCCGGAGGAGAAGGCCAGGGAGTTATCCGAGCTAGTCAGGAACCTCCTAAAACCAGGCCAGGTGTCAGTGCATCAGTGCACGAGGGTCCTGGGAAAAATGGTGGCTTCTTACGAAGCGATTCCATTCGGAAGATTCCATGCAAGAACTTTTCAGTGGGATCTGCTGGACAAATGGTCCGGATCGCATCTTCAGATGCATCAGCGGATAACCCTGTCGCCAAGGACAAGGGTGTCTCTTCTGTGGTGGCTGCAGAGTGCTCATCTACTAGAGGGCCGCAGATTTGGCATTCAGGATTGGATCCTGGTGACCACGGATGCAAGCCTGAGAGGCTGGGGAGCAGTCACACAGGGAAGAAATTTCCAGGGCTTGTGGTCAAGCATGGAAGCATCTCTTCATATAAACATTCTGGAACTAAGGGCCATTTACAATGCCCTAAGTCAAGCGAAACCCCTGCTTCAGGGTCAGGCGGTATTGATCCAATCGGACAACATCACGTCAGTCGCCCACGTAAACAGGCAGGGCGGCACGAGAAGCAGGAGGGCAATGGCAGAAGCTGCAAGGATTATTCGCTGGGCGGAAAATCATGTGATAGCACTGTCAGCAGTGTTCATTCCGGGAGTGGACAACTGGGAAGCAGACTTCCTCAGCAGACACGACCTCCACCCGGGAGAGTGGGGACTTCACCCAGAAGTCTTCCACCTGATAGTAAACCGTTGGGAAGGACCAATGGTGGACATTATGGCGTCCCGTCTAAACAAAAAACTAGACAGATATTGCGCCAGGTCAAGGGACCCTCAGGCAATAGCGGTGGACGCCCTGGTAACGCCGTGGGTGTACCAGTCAGTGTATGTGTTCCCTCCTCTGCCTCTCATACCAAAGGTACTGAGAATCATAAGAAGGAGAGGAGTAAGAACTATACTCGTGGCTCCGGATTGGCCAAGAAGGACTTGGTACCCGGAACTTCAAGAGATGCTCACGGACGAACCGTGGCCTCTACCTCTGAGAAAGGACCTGCTCCAGCAGGGGCCTTGTCTGTTCCAAGACTTACCGCGGCTGCGTTTGACGGCATTGCGGTTGAACGCCGGATCCTGAGGGAAAAAGGCATTCCAGATGAAGTCATCCCTACCCTGGTCAAGGCCAGGAAGGACGTAACCGCAAAACATTATCACCGCATTTGGCGAAAATATGTTGCGTGGTGTGAGGCCAAGAAGGCCCCTACTGAGGAATTTCAACTGGGTCGTTTCCTCCATTTCCTGCAAACAGGACTATCTATGGGCCTAAAATTAGGGTCCATTAAGGTTCAAATTCCGGCCCTGTCGATTTTCTTCCAGAAAGAACTGGCTTCAATGCCTGAAGTTCAGACATTTGTAAAAGGGGTACTGCATATACAGCTTCCTTTTGTGCCTCCAGTGGCACCTTGGGATCTCAATGTTGTGTTGAGTTTTCTAAAGTCACATTGGTTTGAACCACTCACCACTGTGGACTTCAAATATCTCACATGGAAGGTGACGATGCTGTTAGCCCTGGCTTCAGCCAGGCGTGTGTCAGAATTGGCGGCTTTATCATATAAAAGTCCTTACTTAATTTTTCATTCTGACAGGGCAGAATTGAGGACTCGTCCTCAATTTCTACCTAAGGTGGTTTCTGCATTTCAAATGAACCAACCTATTGTGGTACCTGCGGCTACTAGGGACTTGGAGGACTCCAAGTTGCTTGACGTTGTCAGGGCCCTGAAAATATATGTTTCCAGGACGGCTGGAGTCAGAAAATCTGACTCGCTGTTTATCCTGTATGCACCCAACAAGCTGGGTGCTCCTGCTTCTAAGCAGACGATTGCTCGTTGGATTTGTAGTACAATTCAGCTTGCACATTCTGTGGCAGGCCTGCCACAGCCAAAATCGGTAAAAGCCCATTCCACAAGGAAAGTGGGCTCATCTTGGGCGGCTGCCCGAGGGGTCTCGGCTTTACAACTTTGCCGAGCAGCTACTTGGTCAGGGGCAAACACGTTTGCAAAATTCTATAAATTTGATACCCTGGCTGAGGAGGACCTGGAGTTCTCTCATTCGGTGCTGCAGAGTCATCCGCACTCTCCCGCCCGTTTGGGAGCTTTGGTATAATCCCCATGGTCCTTACGGAGTCCCAGCATCCACTAGGACGTCAGAGAAAATAAGATTTTACTTACCGATAAATCTATTTCTCGTAGTCCGTAGTGGATGCTGGGCGCCCATCCCAAGTGCGGATTGTCTGCAATACTTGTATATAGTTATTGTTACAAAAATTCGGGTTATTGTTGTGAGCCATCTTTTCAGAGGCTCCTTTTCGTTTTATCATACTGTTAACTGGGTTCAGATCACAAGTTGTACGGTGTGATTGGTGTGGCTGGTATGAGTCTTACCCGGGATTCAATATCCTTCCTTATTATGTACGCTCGTCCGGGCACAGTATCCTAACTGAGGCTTGGAGGAGGGTCATAGGGGGAGGAGCCAGTGCACACCACCTGATCCTAAAGCTTTTATTCTTGTGCCCTGTCTCCTGCGGAGCCGCTGTTCCCCATGGTCCTTACGGAGTCCCAGCATCCACTACGGACTACGAGAAATAGATTTATCGGTAAGTAAAATCTTATTTTTTTTTCCCCTGGTTTCAATTGCTTGAGTCTCTGTGCCCTTCAGGTACATGATGGGTTAAACATAAGCTTCCCATGGGGAATGGCAAGGAAACCAGATATTAGGAAGTCACTTGTTGGGAGTTTCTTGTTCTAGAAAGGCAATGTATTATTAATGACCCCTGATCCAGTGCGATTACTGACTCGGAGACAGCATTAATGGAAGTCTGCAATATGCAGAATTCCATCTGCTGGGCCGACCATCCCCCTGTTATATGCGTCCTCACACGGAAATGTCCATTTATTGTCCAGGAATAAAATTTTGAGCGACATACAGGAGAATATTTGAAGTCCTCGTTTCATATTTGATAGAGAACTAGTTTAGGTTTAGTGATGTCAGGTTAAGGTCCATTTCAGGGGGATACATACGATAGATGGGATGCCAGCGGTCATATGACCAACACTCCCATTCCAAAGCAGAGGTTCTGCACTACTCCCCCCTAACCCTACCCTCCCTTCCCGCCGCCTAACCCTAGTCCTCCCCTGGAATTACCAGGGTGCATTTATTGGAAGATAATCTATACCAGGGGAATTAGCAAATGTTTCCTTTATTTGATAGAATGAGTACACTATTTACACCCCATCCCCCCCCCCCCCCAAAAAAAAAAACCCAATAATAATAGGAATGTAATACCTAAAAAGGTAATTATTTTTCTCGTAGTTCGTAGTGGATACTGGGGATCTGCACTTTAGTACCATGGGTATAGATCAGGTCCATTGGAGCCTGGCACTTTATAACCTTTAGTTTGTATGTGTGTGCTGGCTTCTCCCCTCTATGCCCCCCCCCCTACCAGTTTCAGTCTAGGAAACTGTGCCCGAGGAGATGGACATGCCACGAGAGAAGAAAACGGGTACAACAGCAGTGTGGCACTAAACCAACAACAAAATGGGACCGCAATGGCAGGCCAACCCAAAAACGTACTCCGATAAGCAGAAATCGAAGCACTGAGGCGGGCGCCCAGTATCCACTACGGACTAAGAGAGAAGGAATTACCAGTAGGTATTAAATTCCTATTTCTCTAACGTCCTAGTGGATGCTGGGGACTCCGTAAGGACCATGGGGAATAGACGGGCTCCGCAGGAGACTGGGCACTCTAAGAAAGATTTAGGACTACCTGGTGTGCACTGGCTCCTCCCCCTATGACCCTCCTCCAAGCCTCAGTTAGATTTCTGTGCCCGGCTGAGCTGGATGCACACTAGGGGCTCTCCTGAGCTCCTAGAAAGAAAGTGTTTGTTAGGTTTTTTATTTTCAGTGAGACCTGCTGGCAACAGGCTCACTGCATCGAGGGAGTAAGGGGAGAAGAAGCGAACCTACCTAAGTGGTGGTAGCTTGGGCTTCTTAGGCTACTGGATACCTTTAGCTCCAGAGGGATCGAACACAGGACCCGACCTCGTCGTCCGTTCCCGGAGCCGCGCCGCCGTCCCCCTTACAGAGCCAGAAGCAAGAAGGTGGTCCAGAAAATCGGCGGCTGAAGACTTCTGTCTTCTCCAAGGTAGCGCACAGCACTGCAGCTGTGCGCCATTGCTCCTCATGCACACCACACACTGCGGTCACTGATGGGTGCAGGGCGCTGGGGGGAGGGGCGCCCTGAGCAGCAATATTTACACATTGGCTGGCAAACTAGCACCATATATAGCCCCAGGGGCTATATAGGTGTATATTAACCCCTGCCAGATACATTAAAATAGCGGGAGAAAGCCCGCTGAAAAAGGGGCGGGGCCTTCTCCCTTAGCACACTGGCGCCATTTTTCCCTCACAGCTCCGCTGGAAGGAAGCTCCCTGGCTCTCCCCTGCAGTCCTGCACTACAGAAAAGGGTAAAAAAGAGAGGGGGGGCACAAATTAGGCGCAGTATAACGTTTTTATGCAGCTATAAGGGGAAAACACGCTCTGGTGTGTGCTGGCATACTCTCCCTCTGTCTCCCCAAAGGGCTTTGTGGGGTCCTGTCCTCTGAGAGAGCATTCCCTGTGTGTGTGCTGTGTGTCGGTACTGCTGTGTCGACATGTATGAGGAGGAAAATGATGTGGAGGCGGAGCAAATGCCTGTGAATGTGATGTCACCCCCTGAGGGGTCGACACCGGTGTGGCTGGACTTATGGAAGGAATTGCGTGAAAGTGTCAACTCCTTACACAAAAGGTTTGACGACATAGGACAGCCGGCTACACAGCTTGTGCCTGTTCCAGCGTCTCAAATGTCATCAGGGGCTTTAAAACGCCCGCTACCTCAGGTGACAGATACAGACGTCGACACGGATACCGACTCCAGTGTCGACGGTGATGAGACTAGTGTACCCTCCAATAGGTCCACCCGTTACATGATTGAGGCAATGAAAAATGTTTTACACATTTCTCTGACGTTCTAGTGGATGCTGGGAACTCCGAAAGTACCATGGGGAATAGCGGCTCCGCAGGAGACTGGGCACAACTAAAGAAAGCTTTAGGTCACCTGGTGTGCACTGGCTCCTCCCACTATGACCCTCCTCCAAGCCTCAGTTAGATTTTGTGCCCGGCCGAGGTTGGATGCACACTAGGGGCTCTCCTGAGCTTCTAGAAAGAAAGTATAGAATTAGGTTTTTTATTTTCAGTGAGACCTGCTGGCAACTGGCTCACTGCAGCGAGGGACTAAGGGGAGAAGAAGCGAACCTGCCTGCTTGCAGCCAGCTTGGGCTTCTTAGGCTACTGGACACCATTAGCTCCAGAGGGATCGACCGCAGGCCCAGCCTTGGTGTTCGGTCCCGGAGCCGCGCCGCCGTCCCCCTTACAGAGCCAGAAGCAAGAAGAGGTCCGGAAAAGCGGCGGCAGAAGACATCAGTCTTCACCAAGGTAGCGCACAGCACTGCAGCTGTGCGCCATTGCTCCTCATACACACTTCACACTCCGGTCACTGAGGGTGCAGGGCGCTGGGGGGGGGGGGGGGGCGCCCTGAGCAGCAATAAAAACACCTTGGCTGGCAAAAATACCACAATATATAGCCCCAGAGGCTATATATGTGGTAAATACCCCTGCCAGAATCCAGAAAAAAGCGGGAGAATAGTCCGGAAAAGGGGCGGAGCTATCTCCCTCAGCACACTGGCGCCATTTTCTCCCTCACAGCTCCGCTGGAAGGAAGCTCCCTGGCTCTCCCCTGCAGTCTACACTACAGAACAGGGTAAAAAAGAGAGGGGGGGCACTAAATTTAGGCGCAGTGTATATATATATATATATATATATATATATATATATATATATATATATATATATATATAAAGCAGCTATAGGGGACATAATTCAGTTAGTCCCTGCATTATATAGCGCTCTGGTGTGTGCTGGCATACTCTCACTCTGTCTCCCCCAAGGGCTTTTGTGGGTCCTGTCCTCTGTTAGAGCATTCCCTGTGTGTGTGCGGTGTGTCGGTACGGCTGTGTCGACATGTTTGATGAGGATAATGATGTGGAGGCGGAACAGATGCCTATAGAAGGGATGTCACCCCCTGCGGGGCAGACACCTGAGTGGATGGTTTTATGGAAAGAATTGAGTGCACGTATAGACTCTTTACACAAAAAATTTGACGACATGCCAAATGCGGGACAGCCGGCTTCTCAGCTCGTGCCTGTCCAGGCATCTCAAAGGTCATCAGGGGCTCTAAAACGCCCACTACCGCAGATGGCAGATGCGGATGTCGACACGGATACTGACACCAGTGTCAACGACGATGAGTCTAGTTTAATGCCCACTAAGGCCATTCACTGCATGATTGAGGCAATGAAAGAGGTGTTACACATTTCTGATATAAATCCAGGTACCACTAAAAAGGGTATTATGTTTGGGGAGAAAAAACTACCCGTAGTTTTTCCCCCATCTGAAGAATTAAATGAAGTGTGTGAAGAAGCGTGGGCTTCCCCTGATAAAAAATTGGTAATTCCTAAGAAGTTACTAATGGCGTTCCCTTTCCCGCCAGAGGATAGGTCACGTTGGGAAACACCTCCTAGGGTGGATAAAGCGCTCACACGTTTGTCTAAAAAGGTGGCACTACCGTCTCCGGATACGGCCGCCCTTAAGGAAGGAACCTGCTGATAGAAAGCAGGAGGCTATCCTGAAGTCTGTATATACACACTCAGGCATTATACTCAGACCAGCTATTGCGTCAGCATGGATGTGCAGTGCTGCCGCTGCGTGGTCAGATTCCCTGTCAGAAAATATTGACACATTAGACAGAGACACTGTTCTGCTAACCATAGAGCATATAAAAGACTCAGTCTTATACATGAGAGATGCACAGAGGGAAATCTGCCGGCTGGCATCTAAAATAAGTGCATTGTCCATTTCTGCTAGGAGAGGCTTATGGACTCGCCAGTAGACAGGGGATGCAGATTCAAAAAGGCACATGGAAGTTTTGCCTTATAAGGGTGAGGAGTTATTTGGGGATGGTCTCTCGGACCTAGTTTCCACAGCAACATCTGGGAAGTCAGCATTTTTACCCCATGTTCCCTCACAGCCTAAGAAGGCGCCGTTTTATCAGGTTCAGTCCTTTCGGACCCAGAAAAATAAGCGTGGAAAAGGCGGGTCTTTTCTGTCCAGAGGCAGAGGTAGGGGAAAAAGGCTGCAGCAAACAGCAGGTTCCCAGGAGCAAAAGTCCTCCCCCGCTGCTTCTTCCAAGTCCGCCGCATGACGGTGGGGCTCCACAGGCGGAGCCAGGTACGGTGGGGGGCCGCCTCAAAAATTTCAGCGTTCAGTGGGCTCGCTCACAGGTGGATCCCTGGATCCTTCAAATAGTATCTCCAGGGGTACAAACTGGAATTCGAGGCGTCTCCACCCCACCGGTTCCTAAAGTCTGCCTTGCTGATTGCTCCCTCAGACAGGGAGGCGGTGCTAGCGGCAATTCACAAGCTGTATTCCCAGCAGGTGATAATCAAGGTGCCCCTACTTCAACAAGGCCGGGGTTACTATTCCACACTATTTGTGGTACCGAAACCGGACGGTTCGGTGAGACCCATTTTAAATTTGAAATCCTTGAACACATACATAAAAAAATTCAAGTTCAAGATGGAATCGCTCAGGGCG